>NC_087196.1:277500-292500 GCF_035594125.1 Scylla paramamosain
AACTTGAGATGAAGTTACAGAGAGAAGGATAGAAACCGTAGGAGGGTAGTTTGGAAATCAAAGCTTTGTGCCAGACTCTATCAAAAGCTTTTGATATGTCCAAGGCAACAGCAAAAAGTTTCACCAAAATCTCTAAAAGAGGATGACCAAGACTCAGTAAGGAAAGCCAGAAGATCACCAGTAGAGCGGCTTTGATGGAACCCACACTGGCGATCAGATAGAAATTTGTGAAGTGATAGATGTTTAAGAATCTTCCTGTTGAGGATAGATTAAAAAAAACTTTAGATAGGCAGGAAATTAAAGCAATAGGACGGTAGTCTGAGGGATTAGAACGGTTTTTACACCCTTTTTAGGAACAGGTTGAATGTAGGCAAACCTCCAGCAAGAAGGAAAGGTAGATGTTGACAGACAGAGCTGAAAGAGTTTGACTGGGCAAGGTGTAAGCACGGAGGCACAGTTTCGGAGAACAATAGGAGGGACCCCATCAGGTCCATAAGCCTTCCGAGGGTTTAGGCCAGCGAGGGCATGGAAAACATCATTGTGAAGAATTTTAATACGTGGCATGAAGTAGTCAGAGGATGGAGGAGAGGGAGGAACAAGCCCAGAATCGTCCAAGGTAGAGTTTTTAGCAAAGGTTTGAGTGAAGAGTTCAGCTTTAGAAATAGATGTGATAGCAGTGGTGCTGGGTTGATATCATATAAGGGAACTTTACAAAGTAAATGCTCCTGACAAATGGAATGTACCAAAAACCGATACAGGCTAGATATTTGTCATGAATCAAATGAAGTGTTGGGCCTTTATTCTGGAACACTAAGTTAAAATTATTTACATGTGGCAAAATGTAATTCAAGAAATGTAGATAGCAGACTATTGCTTGATCCTCTAGTGCCTTCCTAATGTTTTCAACAGCCAGCAACCTACAATCATAAACCTTACTCTGAAAATACACCTTTGGGGCACTCCACTGCTCCATAACCCTTGCCACAGCCTCATGTAATGATAACCACCTTGTTGCACTACCATGTAGTATTTTATGCTGTTTTAAATTGCAGAAACCCTGGAATTCCCGAAACTCATATTTCCTCTTTCCGCTATGTGCAAAATAATTCTATATGTTTCGTGGCAATTCCTCGCATGCACGAGGCAAGGTTTTAGCTGCTTCACTAGCACACAAATGGATGCTGTGGAAGACACATCTAAAGACAGTAATGCCAGGACGTTCTTCTCTCAGTCTGCTGGTGACGCTGTTGTAGTTACCCATCACATTTGATGCACCGTCTGATGCGAAACCAGTCAGATTGTCTAATGGGATATTATCAAGTAGCAGACACTGTTTTGTTATGTTAAACAAACCCTGACCAGTTGAACCGTTGGCACCATTATATACATCTACAGGTCCAACATAGCAATTTTGATACCACTTTCTTCTTCATCAAAATATTTTGTCACAATTGCCAAAGATTTTGTTTCACTACAGTCTGTGCTTTCATCAACAATAATACTGAATTTACACTTCCTAAGTTTCTCAGCCAAACATTCATAGGAGAATTTACCTAATTTGTTTACAGTATTTGTGCACTTCATTCTTTTCATGGACATTTCAGCAGCAATTTTTGAGTCTGGGAACATTCGTTTGTTTAAGTCTATTAGGTGATCACAAATGATGAACGGTAGATTGTGTTCCGCTAGGAATACAGACAAAAGTATTGTTGCGTAAGTAACACCACTTGTCACACCACCTGTCACAAGGGGAGGTGCATGATAGTCGTGATCTTCAATGTGGAAGTTCTGTTGGTCATTTTGAGATGTGCCTGGTTGGGGAGACTGACCGTTATTTCTTGGTATGGTCTGTCGCCTTTCTTCTAAGTTAGTATGCTGCCTTGATTTACAGTGACGCTTGAGGCAAGTAATTTCTGCTGTCAAATATTTGTGACACGCTCGACAGTACGCCCGTTTCTTGTCTCCTTCAACTCTCGCCAGCCATGCTTTGAACAAATCGTTTGACAACCACTTTTCTTGGAAACTATTACGTGTAGCCATGGTGATAACTGTTGTAAAAATACTTTCAGTTACATCAAAGTACGTTTAATGGATAGCAAACAAGATAAATACATTTCACTCAAGTGTACGTTTGCATCCTCACTTCGTTTTCTATCTTGAGAGTAAGTAACAAACTAACTTAAGGGTAACTTAACAATACGTATTTGCTCTGTCAGAAGAGTGAAACAACGATAATGTTAATATATTAGCTGTAATACAGAGTAACACTCACATGATATAAGATGCAGTACGTGTTGGTAATAGATGTGGCACCTCAAAATGCTTCACGCTGATGGAATTCCACGTAAACCCAAAGAAGTCTGGGTCTCTTCTGACAGTTTCCGCAGGCAAATATCACTGACAGCCTCTGGTTGTCTAACAGTGACAGATAATGCGTTAAGTCCGCAACTAAAACAACGGTACGGGTTGAATTGTTAAGTTTCATAACATTATTCTTAATACAATATTTGTTTCATTCATAAAATTGGCGAAAACAGCATTCCGGAAATATTTCCGCTGGTCACGTGACTTCCGTAGGGTGACGTGTCTGTACGTTTAGCAGACGAATTTCCGTCAAACAGCAGCACTACTTTTTCACTACTACTTTTTTTTTTTTTTTTATGTAGGAAGGACACTGGCCAAGGGCAACAAAATCCAATAAAAAAAATGCCCACTGAAATGCCAGTCCCATAAAAGGGTCAAAGCAGTGGTCAAAAATTCATGAGTAAGTCTCTTAAAACCTCCCTCTTGAAGGAATTCAAGTCATAGGGTGGAAATACAGAAGCAGGCAGGGAGTTCCAGAGTTTACCAGAGAAAGGGATGAAAGACTGAGAGTACTGGTTAACTTTTGCGTTAGAGAGGTGGACAGAATAGGGGTGAGAGAAAGAAGAAAGTCTTGTGCAGCGAAGCCGCGGGAGGAGGGGAGGCATGCAGTTAGGAAGATCAGAAGAGCAGTTAGCATGAAAATAGCGGTAAAAGACAGCTAGATATGCAACATTGCGGCGGTGAGAGAGAGGCTGAAGACAGTCAGTTAGAGGAGAGGAGTTGATGAGACGAAAAGCTTTTGATTCCACCCTGTCTAGAAGAGCAGTATGAGTGGAACCCCCCGAGACATGTGAAGCATACTTCATACATGGACGGATAAGGCCCTTGTACAGAGTTAGCAGCTGGGGGGTGAGAAAAACTGGCGGAGACGTCTCAGAACACCTAACTTTATAGAAGCTGTTTTAGCTAGAGATGAGATGTGAAGTTTCCAGTTCAGATTATAAGTAAAGGACAGACCGAGCATGTTGAGTTTTCTCTCTCTCTCTCTCTCTCTCTCTCTCTCTCTCTCTCTCTCTCTCTCTCTCTCTCTCTCTCTCTCTCCTCGAGGTTCTCACTGGAGGTTTGGTTCCCTCAAATTTTCCTCCGGCAGAAGTTTCCCTCCGAGGCTGGTGAAGTATGCGTTCTGAGTGCCTTCCAGCTCTTTATTCAGTGGCTGGCTTCCTCATGACGGCACACCACGCCGCGCCTGCTGACTGACTCTGACAACACCCTGTCCAGGAGCGATTCCTGCGTGGTAATGGTCTGCACATGAACTTTAAAAACACTCTAAATCATCGCCTTCACTCGCCCTTAAACACACACACACACACACACACACACACACACACACACACACACACACACACATTTTTTATACAATATTTTTATTTGAGTTCCTTCTTGGCGTGCAGGTGTGGACGTGGAGAGGTGATGAAGGAGGAGAAGGGAGGAGAGCAACAACAACAACAACAACAACAACAAAGAAAATGACTACATTACTTACAAAATCCTGTCTTTACAAACTTACAAACCAGTACACTGCTTCTCCATCTTATCCTGTGTTCCTGTGGGTGTGTGCGCGTACCTAAGCGCGAAAAACAAAAACGTAGCACCCTCATTACAACATTAACCTTCACACGCCTCAACATCACCTAATCACCAACCCGTGTGACCCTCGTGGACTGGAGGTGCTGGCGGCGCGTGAGTGTGGCCAGCAGTAGTATTTACCTTAGTCCTCGAGCGCCCTGCGGAGATGTCACGGACTCTCGGTTGAGGTTCCTGGAGGACAACGTACACACCGTGGGGTTTGGGTACGAAGGGGTTGATCAGGGGGACGAAGAGGTGAGATCGCATGGTGGCGTGGGGATGTAAACACAGCGATGCGCACTGGCCAGGGATCATTCACAGCATTTAAAGCTTCCACATGCCGCAAAATTTCTCGTCAACTTAATTTTCTTTCGTTTGCCATCGATGTGTTCAGGTTTTCTTAGGTGTTTACTATGTAGTGTTTCAGAAAAAAAAACACTTTAGTTTAGTCAGGAAGCAACAGCCACAATTACGCTGGCAGCAGTGCCCACGTCCACGGTGCTCACAACAGAGTGGCTGGCGGCGGGAGTGTAAAGGGCAGTGGGGCAGCTGAATCTCTCCCAGCCGGGGCTTATTAATTATGAAGACTCAAGGTTATTCTGGAAAGAGAACACCTTGACGCGAGCTGCATCCATCCCCAGAGTACACAGCGAACCACTCATCTTGGCGTGTGAGGATGTGTGCTTAATTCTTCACCTTGTATGAGTGCGCCTTCAATGTTTTCATCCCCAGAATACACAGCCAGCTTTTGAAGGTAGCTTTGGAGGTTTTCAGATGGCGCACGTGAGGATAAGCGCTCATTCCTTCACACAAGAGAATGTACGAGTGCACCTCCCGGAAGTCAGTGATTTATGTAATATCTCAAGGCTTCAGAATATACGGACAGCGATTCACGTTAGCTTTTGAGGTTTTCAGAGAGGACTGGCACTTAATACTTCACAACAGACGACACTTTCCGAAGGCCAGTGATTTATGTAGTGTTTCAAGGCTTCAGAACAGACCGAGAGCCATTCACGTAAGCTTTTCACGTTTACAGGAAGTATATGATATGATAAGCGCTCAGTCCTTCACATAAAACAGTTTATTAAGGCATCTCCCAAAAGCCAAAGATTCATGTAATGCTTCAAGGCTTCAGAAGGAACACTCGCTTCACAAAGGTATCGGTGCATACTCTATAATAAACATTTCGAGACCAGTGACAATACGTATTGGGAAAGGAGTGCTGAGATGCCAGCCTTCATGTACAGGTAGAGATGTATTTCGACAGTCTCATTCCACACGTTTCGAATCACTATATAGAAGTACCCATACACTGATCCTTTCCATCTTGGCTGCGTAATCTAAATACAATACTACGGTCAATTCAAGTGTCGATCATGCCGTGCACAGATAGTCTTTGGAGTGAGTGTGTGTGTGTGTGTGTGTGTGTGTGTGTGTGTGTGTGATTTGTCCCCCATTCCTTTATACTACAGTTTACGAGGAGGACATCAGGAAGCAAAACGCTCATGCAATATTTTGAGGTTTTTAGAAGGTACGATGCAATTCTCCTTACCATAATATTTTACAAACACTCCTGGAGAGACTGAGAACAAAAAGGATAAATTGATGAACGAATGATACTGTTGCTTCTTCTTCTCAGAAAGTACAAAGCGTGTTTTGATGTTTTTGCTTCCTATAATACAGTTTACACTCCTGGAAAGAGAAATCATAAAAAAGGATAATTTGATGGACGGGAATGTTACTGATGACTGACTGCACCCGAGTTTTAGATCCATAACTGTAAGATCCTGATAACGCCACTTCTAGGTTCCAGTCAACACACACACACACACACACACACACACACACCACATGTATAAGACAACGACGAGCTGCTGTGAATTAATAGAGAAATATTACTGTTAAAGGTAAAAATCAGGCTATTTGTCAGGTGTGCAATTTTACTACAGCTCTCACTTTCGTGTGACCAACCCGTGATTTGAAACGGCCTGCGCTTCTACACGAGCTGTTTTCTAAGGCCGCACAGATGATCAGTTGGGCTCCCAAGGATGTTTTTCCTATTGATGGTACAGAATACTGGTTGAACTATCATTAGAATTATGACAACTCTCTTGAAAACCTCAATAACTTCCACTAGGGCCTCATAGAAACTAATCAGGAAATGTTTGAATCAGGAAATGTTTGAAAATGTGATCCCTGTGTTGCTGCAAATGCTAAAATGCTTCCAACTGTGTTTCGCATTAGTTAAGATCGAAGCTTCAAACCGACGCTCCAAGTTTACGTTAGACTTTCCTGTTGAAGCAGTGACAGTTCTCTCCTACAGTCCACTCTGGTTACTTGCCAAGTGAAGCCTTAGCTCTGACTGCTACAACTCTTTCTCAGCTTATTACAGTCTGGCATAAGTTTAGACACCGATTTTAAAAGACAAGACTCACATGTAAAAAATACCATTGAATATCTAGTAAGGCTTTCTAGTATCTGTAGCTTAATTTTTGATGAGTAAAACTTCCTAGTGAAAATAAATGTACAACTCCTACAGGTGTCAGGGGATTAAGACGATAAGGGCTTCCTGAATTGTACACTACAAGCCCTTTACATATGAGAGCGTGTGGCAGGAACAAACTCATTCGGGCCTCACCGTCACGTCCTGAATATCCTCGTATTAATTCACCTTTACGAAATTTCTCCACGTACTCATTAAAACTTGATCAGGTAATTATCAGAAGAGGGTGTGCGCTACGTGGCCTTGAATTGGAAACAACGTCCAAGGTTTTGTTACGACATGCAATGGAAACGATACACGCCACATATAGAGATAGATATAGATGAACAAATAGAAAGACAGATAGATAGAAAGACATAGGTAGACATAGATAGATAGGCTGATATAGATAGATAGATCTCGAGAAACAGATCAACAGATACGCAGAAAAAAAAAAGATAGATAAGCAGAATAATTATATAAAATAAATAGAAAGTGATAGAAAAATACTTACTAATATTCTCTTGACAAACACGTGAAAGCTTTAACATCACATAACCTTTTAAAACATGATAAATATTACATTCATGACCAAACACAATATACACTTCACCTCCATTAATCCGAGAGAGAGAGAGAGAGAGAGAGAGAGAGAGAGAGAGAGAGAGAGAGAGAGAGAGAGAGAGAGAGAGACCAAACTGGCAATGGTGTTGAAAGCAAATATGGGATACGGTAACCATGAAACAGTGAGCCGCGGCCCTCAGGACCAGCCGTGACCCGCCCCTACACCACTCAGTAAATCGATAAGCCTCATTAAGACGACGAGGAGGAGGCGGAGTCAGTACCCGTCGTCCCCTTTCAATCGTCCTCTCCATTGTCAATTCCGAGATCCCTTATCTTGGAGTTAGTGAGACTCGGAAGTGTTTTATCCCCGTAATAAGAACGTAAGGGAAGGTGCAAGGGGTCGCTAACTGGAAAGTCAACACGTGGCGGTCTCTTATTTTCACCCTCCGTCACAAGAACGTAAGAGAAGTTGCAAGAAGCCAGTGAGCCAACACGTGGTAGTTCAGGTGTAATGCATGTGTCCACTCAAACTAGGTGCACATATACATCACCGTGCCAGCAGCCATTCATACCCACCGCTACCACCAACAGTAGTTATGGTCACCTGACTTGTTGCATTCCCCCATAATGTGTATCCTGAACCGTAAGTCTTTTGATATGCTGACAAGTTCAAAAGAAGGGCTAGTCGACAAAATCAAGCCGTGTACCAAAGTAATTCAGTATGTACTTGTATATTTAAGTGAGAAATAAATAAATCTGATAACTGATTGATTCTTACTAGATCAGTGGACTAGGGATTGAAGGAAAACACTACGGAAAGAAATGCGGTGTGCTACTCGACTTCTGATCAAGACTATACCATAAGATCACGCCTTTCTTTTCCTTTATTCTGTAGCTAGTTTCCTCTAATACTGCGGCTGTAAGTGTTGTATAGGTAAGGCAAGTGAATGGGATCAACCTAACTCTCTCCATGAAAGGCAACAGCAGAACGTTGGCGTAATACGTACTTTTGTTTCATCTTGTGTCTCCTTTCATTATCATATTCCACTTATTTTAGGAAAAGTAATGTAGCTAAACAATCTCGTTAGGACTTAAACATATATTCCTACTCGAAATTAAGTAATATTAACTTGAATACTTGAATACCCATCATTCCCATTCATAAATCTGTCTAATCTTCTCTTATTTACTTTTTTTTCAATTATTCTAAATAATAACCTCGTAACAAAATGTGTTCCAGCCTTGCCATCCAATTTAAGAACCAATATCCTCCTATCTCATTTTTAAAACTAGCTTAATCAGAGTTGAACCCGTTACTTCTCATCCAATCTGATATCTAGGCCAGTCATATATGGAAAAAGTATTAATGCGATGGTACAGATTGATAAGGAAGTGTGAGCACAGTGCGGAGTGACAGGCTGAGAGGCGAGGTGGGTTTGATGAAGGATAGGAACAGACGGTAGGGGGTGATGGACGTGTTGTAAATCGTGAGGAGCGGAGGGTGGCAGGTGAGTGGCAGGCAGTGGGTGGTGAGGGTGGTAAGGGACGGGCATGAGTGTGTGTGTGTGTGTGTGTGTGTGTGTGTGTGTGTGTGTGTGTGTGTGTGAGTGAGTGTGTGTGTGTGTGTGTGGAGACGTGGGGACAGAGACGTGAGCTGCGAGTGGCTTGGAGTATCTGTGAAAGAGAAGGTAGTGGTTGGTAATGAGATGCACTGATGTATGTTAGGGAGTTGTGAGTGAGGAGCAGGTGTTTGAATGGTAGAGGCGCTGCGGCTAAGAAGGAAGTGTTACGAGTGATGACTGGGAAGTGTGGCGGAGATGAGGTGGTTGTGTGTGATGCTTAGGTTCTTATATACAATTCCGGGAACATTGCATCAACAAGATTTCCCTTCAAGTAACTCTTCCCAAAAATACGAGTGACTACCGTGTTAAGTTACGATCTCATGATAAACTAGGCAAGGAAAGGTAAGATGAGGTGAAGTGAGGTAAGGTAAGGTAAGGTAAGGTAAGGTAAACTAAGGCGAGGTTAGATTAATTTATTTAGGTCAGGTTAGATTAGGATACGTTAGATCAAGTTGGGTTAGGTTGACACATTGTGTTATTACATTAGGGGAACTTTATGATGTAGGGAATTATTTCAATTTACGTTTGCAGAGAGGAATCTTCATGTGTAGAATTTACTCAGAAGCGAGGTGGCTGTTAGAGAAGTGTTGAGTGGCGAGGAGGGGGTGGAGCAGGTGGTGAGGAAAAATGGTGGATCATTATGAAGGAGAGAAGTGGTGCAGTGGCGGGTGAGTGGGGTGTGGGGTGGCAGTGGGGGGTGGGCGAGCAGGTGTTGCTTTCAGCGTGTACACACCGTTTTAGTCGTCTGGGAGAGGAAGGCCTTGCTAAGACGAGCACACTTGGAGGGCTGACCATCACGGGGCTGTCCGCGGCCGAGGCTGAGGGACAAAAAGGAAAAGAATGTTGGAAAACTTACTCGTATTTCTCAGTATCTTTTTTTTTTTTTCTCACTCTCTTACATTCCCCCTTCGCATTTTTTCCAGGAAGAAGCAGCACTGCCAAACATGCACTCGCTTCTAATACTTTACCAGGCACTTTCTAAGTTTTCCTGGAGCAGAAAGTATCTTTTGTCACTGTGCCGAGAGGTATTCAGTGCTTTCCCTCCATTCATTCCACGCCCTCACCCTGGATTACATTTACTGCGGTACAAAGAAAGGATAGGAAAAGAAACAGATAGATAGATAGATAGATAGATAGATAGATAGATAGATAGATAGATAGATATATGGATGGATGGATATACAAATAGATAGATGATTCTTCTCTCTCTCTCTCTCTCTCTCTCTCTCTCTCTCTCTCTCTCTCTCTCTCTCTCTCTCTCTCTCTCTCTCTCTCTCTCTCAAGACCTACTTAACACAACACAAAGGGAACAAGACAAACAGCCTGGGACTGTCGTTACAAGCGCAGTCAGGCAGATGTATTACACAGGATGATGGCGTTATGCAAATCCACTCAAGTCCCGCGGGTCAAGATCAGGGGATCTTGACCACACACACACACACACACACACACACACACACACACACACACACAGTTCTTAGTATCGTCCTTATTACCTCTCCCAATCGTCTGTTAATCAGTCAATCAGGTATATTTCACGTGAGAATAGAAGACAGGTGAATAGTTAACATGTGGTAGTAACAGTAGTAATGTAGTGGTAGTAGTAGTAGTAGTAGTAGTAGTAGTAGTAGTAGTAGTAGTGTAACATCTTTAAGCTCTATGCACACACCAGTGAGTTTCGTAGATAATAGGCGTGAAGTGACTGTGTTAACGGACAGTTCCTTTCCTTCCAGAGCTAACAACAAGGCTCCCCATCCCTCTATAATCAACACGAGACTCACAGATTACAACTGTTAATGCCCCTCTATAACTTAACTCCTACCATGAGGCACTGAGGTGAGACTGCGAGTTTTTGAGGCTTGTGTTGTGGGTGGTGTTCAGTGACGTGATGAAAACTTTTTTTTTATCTAATGATCCGCTTCATCAGAAAACCCGCCAGTTATCTACCTTCTTGATCAGCGTTATTGAGCCGGCATCTCTCCAAGGCTTGTTTTACTTCCTCCCTCTATTATCTACATGTATGACTTATACCTGTAGTATTATTATTATTATTATTATTATTATTATTAGTAGTAGTAGTAGTAGTAGTAGTAGTAGTAATAGTAGTAGTAGTAGTAGTAGTAGTAGTAGTAGTAGTAGTAGTAGTAGTAGTAGTAGTTGTAGTAGTAGTAGTAGTGGTGGTGGTTTTAATGGTAGTAGTAGCAGTAGTAGTAGTAGTAGTAGTAGTAGTAGTAGTAGTAGTAGTAGTAGTAGTAGTAGTAGTAGTAGTAGTAGTAGTAGTAGTAACAGTAGTAGTAGTAGTAGTAGTAGTAGTAGTAGTAGTAATAGTAGTAGTAGTAGTAGTAGTAGTAGTAGTAGCAGTAGCAGTAGTAGTAGTAGTAGTAGTAATAGTAGCATAGTAGTAGTAGTTAATGTTCTTGTTCTTGTTGCTGTAGGTGACTGAAGAGGCAGTTAGTACCATTAATAAACAAATTTTAACAACAAATATTACTTCAAACAAATATTACCACCACCACCACCACCACCACCACCACCACCACCACCACACATCACAGGCTCATGAAAGGGGAGAGTGACTGAAAACCGCTAGGGAATATGAGGTCGCGTCTTTCCTTCCCCTGAGATGCTTCCTGTCACAAGCTCATTAACCAATCCTGTCGCAGATGGAAGATTGCGTGGCTGTCTCGCGTGGAGGGAGGGAGGCAGGTGGATGGCACAGGTGGAGATTGACTTGGTGACATTATTCGTCACTATCACCATCAGGGAGGCGAGTGGCGGGCAGGGCGTCTGTGAGGAATTACAGCTACTTGTTTAGGTGTTTGTCTTTCACGAGTGTGCGTCACGCAGTAATGAAAACGTTACTGTTGCTCGTGATGCTTGATGTAATTCCTTTCCTATGACACAAGAGCAGTCACTTGAGCCAGTAATTCTAAACACTGGTCAACATTTCCATGTAGGTGATGACGTCTGACAGCTGCGCCCTTCTGCTTCACCAATGCAACCACTGCCTACGTGAATGTCATTTGTATCCTGCCACCACTGGCTGCACACACCTCACGTGGATTAAAGACGCTTCCATCAAAAACACTAATGAAAACACACACACACACACTCACAAACACACACACACACATACACACACACACACACACACACACACACACACACTTATAACACCAAACGCCACACCTTCGTCTCGCCAGACACATTCTCGAGGGCCATCACCACCAGTGCACCAAGACCACACTAACTGAGTTTCCTTAGTTGCATGAAGAACGACTATCGCATACTCTCTGACAAAGCGGAACTCTCAGACGAATGGGCTTGATGCAGGCACCTGCGACACACACTGTGCTTACTGTGTGTGTGTGTGTGTGTGTGTGTGTGTGTGTGTGTTTTCTATTATACGAGCGTTGCCTGCCACATCAATCTTCAAGCATGCATTTCCTTCCTAGCGTCCTTTATTGGTAATATAGGGGAGATTTCCTGGATGCTGAGCCGTGGTGTTGTCAAGGGCGGAGGCAGCGGCACAAAATGAGTTAATTTCACGGCAGGTATTAACCATTATCGAGTTTCAGCTGCGCGTCGTGCGCTGACTGCTCGTTCTCGTCATCATCATTTGCCTTTCTTGGGTTTTTTTTCCACTTGAAGTGAATCCGTGACGTGATGAGGAACGCTCCAGTCTTTAACTAACGCCACTTCCACTTTTCTTGATCAGTTTTCTTTTTATATGCATGTTTCCTCTGCTAACTTTCACTCCTGTTACACGCCAAACTCTCCAAAAGACTAACGCTGACCACCCGCCACTCAGCAGCCCTCAGCACTCTTCAATGTTCTCTGTCACTAAAGAACTTCCCTTCCCTCTTCCCTCACCAGCAATTTCAAGTAACTCACAACACTTGAAATATCCATAAAGAGAGAGAGAGAGAGAGAGAGAGAGAGAGAGAGAGAGAGAGAGAGAGAGAGAGAGAGAGAGAGAGAGAGAGGGAGAGAGAGAGAGAGAGAGTTGAAAGGGAAATGGATGCATGAGAAACTTCAAATGCACTGCAGGAGTGAATGATAGTATGTGTGTGTGTGTGTGTGTGTGTGTGTGTGTGTGTGTGTGTGTGTGTGTGTGTGTGTGTGTGTGTGTGTGTGTGTTGCAATTTGTAGAAGGGGTTCCACGTATGTCAATGTGGCTGAGAGAGAAGGTAAGGAATGTGAAGAGGAAGAGGAGGAAGAGGAAGAGGAGGGGGAGGAGGAGAAGGAGGAAGATATAGTTAAATGGCATACCGCTGACGTAATTAATAGAGGAACAATAGGAAGGAAAGTTACGAGAAAGCACTGTGTAACATTAATGACTTATAATAGTAGTAGTAGTAGTAGTAGTAGTAGTAGTAGTAGTAGTGAACATAGTAATAATAGTAGATGTACATAAATGGAAAAGAAAGTAATACCATCACCAATAAGCATTACCACTACCACCACCACCACCACCACCACCACCACCACCACCAGCATCATTAAGAGGAACACACACAGACAGAACCATCAGGGAATATGAGATCACGTCTTTCCTTCCCCTGAGATGCTTCCTGTCACAAGCTCATTAATCAATCCTGGCGAGGGCGGAAAGGTTGCGTGGCTGTCTCTCGCGTGGAAGGAGGAAGGTGGGTGGATGGCACAGGTGGAGATTGACTTGGTGACATTATTAGTCATTATCACCATCAGGGCGACGAGTGGCGAGCAGGGCGTCTGTGGTCCTTCATCTGAATAAGGACCATAATCTGATCCACTTCTGCGCGGCACGTCCACTACTTTCAAAAGCTCCTGTTGAAGCTGTACGTGTTTTTTAGTGTTTTTTTTTTCTTTTTATGGTTCTAGTGAAAGATTAATAAGATTTCTACATTAAGAACATAAGAACATAAGAAATAAGGGAAGCTGCAAGAAGCGACCAGGCTTACACGTGGCAGTCCCTATATGAAATATACTTACCTATTTCCACCTATCATCCCCATCCATAAATCTGTCTAATATTCACTTAAAGATCCTTAATGTCTTAGCACTAACAACATGATTACTGAGTTCGTTCCACTCATCCACCACTCTATTCGAGAACCAGTTTCTTCCTATTTCCTTCCTAAACCTAAATTTTTCAAGCTTGAACACATTATTTCTTGTTCTATCCTGGTTGCTGATCCTAAGAATTTTGTTTACAACCCCTTTGTTATAACCCTTATACCACTTAAAGACTTCTATCAGGTCTCCTCTTTAGCTACGTCTATGTAAAGAATGTAGATTTAACAGCTTCAACCTCGCCTGGTAAGGAATACTCCTCATCCCCTGTATTCTTTTAGTCATCCTCCTCTGTACTGATTCTAATAGACCTATATCTTTCCTGTAATATGGGGACCAGAACTGTACAGCGTAGTCGAGATGAGGTCTGACCAACGCCAAGTATAACTTTAATATTACTTCTGGCCTTCTACTTTTAACACTCCTAAAAGTGAATCTTAGTACCCTATTTGCCCTGTTTCTGGCCTCTATGCATTGTTTTCCTAGACGGAGTTAAAAGCTAACTATAACTCCTAAATCTTTCTCGTACCCTGTACCTACCAGAGTTTGGTTGTTTAATGTGTACCTACTGTGAAACTGATGCTTATGGCACCCCGCTGGTTACGTCAGTCCAGTTGGATGCTTTTTCATTTATTACTACTCATTGTTTACGGTTGTCTCGCCACTTTTCTACCCATCTTAGCACGCCGCCTTGACACAAGGCATTTTAGATTTATAAAGGTATTGTCAGGAGTGGGATTTGAACCCACGCCCGGAAGACCGGACTGCGACCTGAACGCAGCGCCTTCGACCGCTCGGCCATCCTGACTGCGGGAGATTATGTTGGAATGCCAAGAACATCTGGTGTTCCCAGGCGATCACCCATCCAAGTACTAACCGGACCCAACGTTGCTTAACTTCGCTGATCGGACGAGAAGCGGTGTGGTCGTTTAAAAGGAGGAACAGTCTGGAGATCCTGGCTGCTCAGATTTGTAGGCTTTGAAAATAGTCGTGGTGAGAGAACAGAGGCCTATTGAGTCACGCTTTAAGTCTTGTGTTACTGGCTCGTATTGAAAACATTTCCACTTCTGATCTCAGCAACTTCTAACACCCTCTGCTGGAAGTTACTGTAGATTTCAAGGGAGTTTTTAATGAAATAGTACATTACAATGCTTATATATATATATATATATATATATATATATATATATATATATATATATATATATATATATATATATATATATATATATATATATATATATATATATATTCTTTTAATGGCGTTTTTTTTTATCTGTTAATATGTTAGTGTGGCTAGTGTTGCTGGTTTTGTTGGTGATGGTGATGACGATGTGGATTATGATG
>NC_087196.1:295000-317500 GCF_035594125.1 Scylla paramamosain
TTATTGTTATTATTGATTACATTAGTTATTACTTGTTATGATCATTATTATTATCTATACTATTGCTATAATTATCAATAATATTAATATTACTATTGTCATTACTATTATTATTATTATTATTATTATTATTATTATTGTTATTATTATTATTATTATCACTATTATTATTACTATTATTATTATTGTTATCATTTCTATTATCATTATGATTATTACCATTAATATTATTAGTATTACAATTATTATTATTATTATTATTATTATTATTATTATTATTATTATTATTATTATTATTATTATTTTAATCATTATTATTATTATTATTATTATTTGAATTATTTTAATCATTTAAATTCACTTCGGAAAAAACATTTCGTTCGTTGTAGCTAACGTTTTAGTTACTATTATTATAAAAATAGTTCTTTTTCCACCAGTCAGTATAATCTATTTATACTCTGATAAGTACTTGCCTGAAAAGTTCTACTTTATATAGGCTAGCTTGGTTTAACTGTAAAGATTTGATATACTCATATATACCAGTATGTAAAATGACTTGGCTATAAATAAATGTTTCAAATGTTTCAAATGTTCACCACCAGCTTTGGCTTTCCTCTCCCTTCAATGACCATCCTGGTGAACTAGCCTACAACTTTGCTATCCTCCACGACCTATAGCAACTGGTGCAACACCCTATTCATATTCCTGACCGTCTTGGAGATACGCCCAACATTCTTGACCTTTTCCTGACCTCTAATCCTTCTGCTTATGCTGTCACCCTCTCTTCTCCGTTGGGCTCCTCCAATCACAATCTCATATCTTTATCTTGTCCTATCGTTCCAATCCCTCCTCAGGATCCCCTAAGCGAAGGTGCCTCTGGCGTTTTGCCTCTGCTAGTTGGAGGACCTGAGGAGGTATTTTGCTGATTTTCCTTGGAATGACTACTGCTTCCGTGTCAGAGACCCGTCTTTGTGTGCTGAGCTCATAACAGAGGTGATAGTGTCTGGCATGGAGGCGTACATTCTTCACTCTTTTTCTCGACCTAAACCTTCCAAACCTTGGTTTAACACAGTCTGTTCTCGTGTTATACATGATAGAAAGGTGGCCCACCAAAGGTATTTAGGCCTTCCATCACCAGAATCTCATGCACTTTATATTTCTGCCCGGAACCATGCTAAGTCTGTTCTCCGACTAGCCAAAAACTCCTTCATTAACAAAAAATGTCAAAACTTTTCAAGATCTAACTCCCCTCACGACATCTGGCATCTAGCCAAAAATATCTCCAATAACTTTGCTTCTTCTTTCCCTTCTCTACTTCAACCAGATGGCACCACTGCTATCACATATATTTCTAAAGCTGAACTCTATGCTCAAGCCTTTATTAAAAACTCTACCTTGGACGATTCAAGGCTTGTTCCTCCCTCTCCTCCACCCTCTGACTACTTCATGCCACCTATTAAAATTCTTCGCAATGATGTTTTCCATGCCCCTGCTGGCCTAAACCCTCGGAAGGCTTATGGACCTGAGACCGCAGAGATTACTTTTTATTAGAGTGAGAAGATAAATATTATATACGAATCTTTAATTATATAAGTTTTCTTAACTAATATATTTTTTAATATATAAATTTAATTAAAGTATATATATATATATATATATATATATATATATATATATATATATATATATATATATATATATATATATATATATATATATATATATATATATATATATATATATTCATAAATACTCAGAGAAATACACATTCTCTTCATATAAACCTGAAATGTCACTTTAATATTTTCGTCCTCTTATATTAATTAGTCTTTCCTATGTATCACTTTCTTTCATTTATTTTTTCTTTCGTTTTCTTATTTGTACTACTTTGTTTCTTAAGCATTTTTTATTTGATTTTTAATCTGTTTTTATGTTAATATAGTGTCTGACTTAAAAGGGTAGCTTTGATAGAGCTAATTATGTATTTCTTATACCTATATTATTTATAGCTAATTTACACCGCTTTTTTAAAGATCAAAACTTTATGTGCGCTATACACCAACAAATAATATTCTCAAAGATAAGCTAAGCTAATGGGCTCATACCCCGTAAATGAAAGCTTCACCCTTTTTCTTTTTAATGACCTTTCCAGTTTCCTACCTATTATTTTTCTGTACTTTACTAACAGGTATCTTTTTTTCATTTATTTCTTCTCCTTTTTGGTTTGGGGCTTGACTCGGGCTGGAACTAAATCTTTTATCATTTATTCCTCTCATTGCAACTAAATTATGCCCGTATCTAACTGAAGCTGCAATTAAATATTTTCTAATTCAAGCTCTAGCATCTACTATCTTAATTCTCTCTCTCTCTCTCTCTCTCTCTCTCTCTCTCTCTCTCTCTCTCTCTCTCTCTCTCTCTCTCTCTCTCTCTCTCTCTCTCTCTCTCTCTCTCTCTCTCTTTATATATATATATATATATATATATATATATATATATATATATATATATATATATATATATATATATATATATATATATATATATATATATACTCGAATGACTTTTCTTATTCTTTAATTAGTATATCTTTACTTTTAAAATTATGAGCAGCTCCTTTACATTTTTGGCTTCAGCTCCGTTACATTTTTGGCTTCCGCAAGTTATTGAAGGATTGTCTTGATCTCAAGCTTTTATTCTCTTAACAATCCAAAAAATAACTCCTTTGTTTTTATTTCCCTATTTAACCTACTCTTCAAACTTAGTAACCTTAATTACTTTAGCAGCACATAATTCTTCTTTAAATGGAGCCTTAGGTGGCTTAAATATTACAAAACTACGTAAACTTATCGCCTTCTCTTCAGTTAACCATATATCTTAATACTTATTGTTATATCAATCAGTGATATAATATGACTCATTTACTTAATCTTCTACTCCTTTATTTCAGGCTCTGTGATTATTTTACGCTTTATTACTCAGTCTTCATCAATTTCCGTTATAATAATTGAAAACAAAAGGAGGATTGCCCTAAAACTTTTTTTTTTACCAATAAATTTCTTATCTTTATGTCTTCCTCCCTTTTCAGAATTTACACCTAAATGAATTATTATTCAACTACTGTCTTCTAAAGTAATAATTTTCTCTCTTTTAATTCTTCTTTTTTTAAGTCTTATAACTCTTTATTTCTATCTACGTCTCTTTGTTCCAATAATGCCATTATCATTTCCTTCATTTACCACTTCCCTTAAAATTAAACCATTGGTAACATTTTCTCCTATCTTAATATTTGTTACTTTCATTAAAATGTTTGGAATATGTTTTCCCATTCCATATTTAGCCTAGGATTTTAAGTTATATTAAACTAAAGGCCTTCAAAGCCAAAACAAAAAAAAAAATCTCTTTTAAAATCCTAAGTTCCAGTGTTTCCACACATCTTTAGATTTGCAATCTAATATTATTTATATTTTACTATAGAACCGAATAAGAAAGTTTTTACCTTGTTTTTAGATTTGCAATGTAACGCCTGCACTTCTCAGCCATCTTATTATGCAACGATGATTCTTTTCTACAAACCATAAAGACATTGGTACACTATTTCATTTTTGGAGCATGGTCTGGTATAGTAGGAACCTCGTTAAGTATAATTATTCGAGCCGAATCAGGTCAGCCAGGCACATTTATCGGCAACGATCAAATTTACAATGTTGTAGTTACAGCCCATGCCTTTGTTATAACCTTCTTCATAGTTATACCAATTATAACTGGAGGATTTGGTAATTGACTAGTCCCTCTTATATAAGGAACCCCTGATATAGCGTTCCCTCGTATAAATAACATAAGATTCTGACTTTTGCCTCCTTCTTTAACTCTTCTTCTAACAAGAGGTATAGTGGAAAGAGGAGGTGGTACAGGTTGAACTGTTTAGCCTCCTCTAGCAGCAGTTATTGCCCATGCAGGAGCATCAGCTGATCTTGGTATTTTTTTCTCTTCACCTTGCTGGTGTGTCCTCAATTCTTGGAGCAGTAAATTTTATAACAACTGTAATTAACATACGATCCTTTGGAATACGAATAGATCAAATACCTTTGTTTGTATTAACTGTTTTTATTACTGCCATTCTCTTACTTTCATCCTTACCTGTATCAGCAAGAGCAATCACTATGATTTTAATTAACCGAAATCTTAATACATCTTTCTTTGACCCCGCTGGAGGTGGTGATCCTGTTTTATATCAATATTTATTTTGATTTTTTGGTCACCCTGAAGTTTATATTCTCATTCTACCAGCCTTTGGAGTAATTTCCCATATTGTAAGACAAGAATTCGGGAAAAAAGAATCATTCGGTGCATTAGGTATGATCTGTGCTATAATGGCTGCTGGAATTTCAAGATTTATCCTCTGAGCTCACCATATATTTACAGTAGGTATAGTCGTTGATACACGAGCTTACTTCACATCAGCCACAACAATTACTGCTGTTCCTACAGGTATTAAAATTTTCAGATGATTTAGAACCCTACTTGGAACACAAATTAACTATAGTCCCTCGATATTGTGAGCTTTAGGTTTTATTTCTTTATTTACTGTTGGAGGTTTAACAAGTGTTGTCCTGGCAAATTCATCAATTGATATTATTGTTCATGATACTTATTACGTTGTAGCTCATTTTCATTATGTTTTATCTATAGGGGCTGTACTCGCTATTTTTGCAGGTATTGCACATTGATTCCACCTTTTCACAGGTTTATCACTTAACCCTAAATTAATAAGAGTCCACTTTACTATCATATTCATCGGTGTAAATATCACTTTCTTCCCTCAACATTTCATAGCACTTAACGGAATACCTCCACGTTACTCTGATTACCCGCCGATATTTCATGGAAGAAACCTGTGGAACAAACAATATTTCATGTTGCCTACGCAACAATATCCTATGGAAGAAACAATATTTCATGTTGCCTACGCAACAACATCCTTTGGAAGAAACAATATTTCATGTTGCCTACGCAACATGAAATATTGTTTCTTCCAAAGGATCTATAGTATATCTTGTTGCTCTATTAATTTTTATAATTATCATTTGAGAAGGTTTAATTTGTAATCGTGCTGTTCTATTCTCCCCTTTCCTGCCTCTTCAGTTGAATGAAACCACTCACACCCACCCGCTGATCACTCTTATATAGAAATTCCACTTACTAATAACTTCTAAAATGGCAGAAAGATGCATAGGATTTAAGCTTCTACTAAGGAGATTTATTTCTCTTCTTTTTAGAAAATACATTTATTAATGGCAACATGAACTTTTCTAGGCCTCCAAGACGGAGCTTCCCGTTTAATGGAACAATTCATCTTTTTCCATGATCACATTATAGTTGTTCTTATTATAATCATTACCTTTGTGGGATATATCTTAGCATCAGTTCTCAGAAACTCTCTTATTAATCGATTTATATAAGAACATCAAACTATTGAATTATTTTGATTTTCATTGCTCTCCCTTCTCTGCGACTTTTATACCTTCTTGATGAAGTTAATAATCCTTTCATTTCTCTTAAAACTGTCGGTCATCAATGATACTGAAGTTATGAATACTCTGACTTTCTTAATGTAGAATTTCTTTCATATATAACTCCTACTAACGAGCTAGACTTTTCTAGATTTCGTCTCTTACATGTAGATAATCGAACTGTTCTTCAAATAAATTCACAAATTCGTATTGTAATCACCGCAGCAGATGTCATTCACTCTTGAACTGTCCCAGACGCTATTCCTGGTTGACTTAATCAAACTAGACTTATAATATCTCGTCCAGGATTATTTTATAGTCAATGTTCAGAACTTTGTGGTGCTAATTATAGATTTATACCTATTGTGATTGAAAGTGTAAACACAATTTTTTTCTAAATAGAATTTCTTCATGTTCTGACTCACCCGATAACTGAAAGTAAGTGTAGGCCTTTTAAACCTATTATAGTATTGCGCCTACTTCTGGTGACAAGAAATTACTTGAATTTTAATATTATTTTATCATGTTAAAGTTATCTCCTAAGATATTTCTTAATGCCTAAAATAGCTCCTTTGCTTCGACTTTATTTTTATTTCTCTTTTTCTGTTATCATTGATTATTTTCATATCCTTAAATTATTTTTTTCTATATCTTTTGAAAAAAAATCATTCTAAGATCACTCAGCCTTATCTAATCCTACAATCTTCTTGAAAATTATAGCTAATTTATTCTCAATTTTCTAACCTTCTTCAAGAATCTTCAACTTTTCATTAAACTGAATTTCCACTTTTGTAGGGCTCCTAATTATTCCATACCTTAATTGAGATTCTCCTTCACGATGATCTCTATGCTGAAGTGAAATTATTTTTACTTTACACAAAGAATTTAAAGCCATTTTAACTTGATATTCTTTAAGTTCAACTATATTTTTCGTTGCTTTGTTTTTTTTAGTTCTTTATAATATTTTTAAGGTTTACTGCCTTACATTTTTACAAGATCTAGACACACATATCTAGAGCACTTTCATTGCCTTCATGAGTAACTTTACTACTTAGAGGTTGAATTAACTCCACTCAACATATATTCGCTCATTTAGTTCCTCAAGGAACTCCTTCTGTCCTTGTACCATTTATAGTTTTAATTGAAACTATTAGAAACATTACTCGACCCGGGACTTTAGCTGTACGATTAGCAGCTAATATAATTGCAGGCCATCTTCTTTTAACCTTATTAGCTAATACTGGACCATCTATAACATCCTCATTTCTTTTATCTATTCTTATTTTTTTTTCTCAAATTTTACTATTAACCTTAGAATGAGCTGTTGCAATTATTCAGTCCCAAGTTTTTGCTGTCTTACGAACTCTTTACACCAGAGAAATTAACTAATGACATCATCTCACGGTTTTTACCATTTAGAAGATATAAGACCACGGCCTTTAACTGGTTCTATTAGGGCAATAATATTAAATACAGGTTTAATTAAATTATTTCACCAGTATAACATAATTTTTTTTGTTATTAAGACTTGTTGCTGTTCTCCTTACCATATATCAAAGGTGACGTGATATCACTCGAGGAGGTACATTCCAAGGACTACATACCTCTGTAGTAGTAAAAGGCTTACGAAGGGGAATAATTTTATTTATTGCCTCAGAAGTATTATTCTTTTTTTTTTCATTTTTCTGAGATTTTTTTTTTCATAGTAGATTAGCCCCAACTATTGAAATTGGGATAAATTGACCTCCTTACGGTATTCAACCTTTCAACCCATTTCAAATTCTCTTATTAAACACTACTATTCTTTTGTTTTCAGGAGCTACCGTAACTTGAGCTCATCATGCTATTATAGAATCTAGTCATAGGCAAGCCATTCAAAGACTAGGCCTTACAATTGTTTTAGGATTTTATTTTACTCTTCTTCAAGCTTTCAAGTATTTTTGAGGCTCCTTTCACTATTGTTGACTCCGCGTTTGGCTCTACTTTTTTTTTGTGTGTGTGTAGCAACAGGCTTCATGGTCTTCATGGAATTATTGGAACCTCATTTCTACTTATTATTATTATTTTTTTTTTTTGTGTCAATATTTTAGTCACTTTTCATGTAATCATCGTGTTGGATTCGAAGCAGCCGCATCATACTGACACTTTGCTGAAGTACTTTGATTATTCCTTTACGTCTTTATTTACTGATGAGGAGGCCATTTTTTTTAATATATAAAGTATATCCAATCAGAAAGTCTAGAACGCCTAGAAAAAATAATTCTTACAATACTTTATTTTTTTTATTTTTACTAATTTTAATTATTTGTTATATTGTTATAACCTTAGTATCCCAAATAAATAAAAAAAAATATTAACCGAGAAAAAATTTTCCTTATGAATGTGGATTTAATCCTAAAGGGTCACCACGATTTTCCTTTTCCCTTCGATTTTTTTTTTTTCAAATTGCTGTAATTTTTTTTTTTTTTATGTAGAGATTACATTACTTTTACCTTCAGCATCAATTTTTTTTTTTTTTAACATTACTGAAGTATTTTCTTGATTGTTTACTAGAGCTCTCTTCTTATTCTTCTCTTAGGCCTTTACTACGAGTGAGTACAGGGAACTTTAGAAGGATCTGATTAATACTTTAAGACCACAGTCAAATTGTATGACATATGGGTTGCATTCATAAAGTGTTTTAGTAAACTGGTTTTACTAAATTTTATCTATTAGAAAGCGAAATTATCGCATTTAGTCTTGACCTAAACTTTGGCCTTTAGGCCTCTAATAATTATGATTGAAACCAAAACAGAGGTACGTTACTGTTAATGACAAGATTGAAGTAATTCTTCTAATCAAGATGGAACATTATGACAAAAAGAAAAGCTTCTAACTTTTTTTTAAGCCGTTGAATTCCGTTGATGTTCCTATATTTATAGTGTAAGTAACACGTTACATTTTCATTATAAAGCTGAAATATTTTTCTAAAAATACCATATTATTTTATTTATTTATTTTTTTTTACCTTAAACTCAAAGTAAATATTACATGATAAGCGCCACAAGCTAACATTTTTTTTAAGCATTTGAATATACTTACAAGACTTTTCGTCTACCTTTGCAGCTTCAAAGCAATATTCTTTTTGAATTATATAAATTTAAATAATTAAAACTGTAAAAATAATAATTACAATTACAGATACTATTATAAACACTTCAATTGTGAACTGTAAAGAATTAAAAATATATAAAAATATATGAAAATAAATACTATAAACCTTGGCCCCCATAAAACTCCAATCAAGCTTTATCGGCTACTTTTCCTAAACCTGACCCTGTCTTCAATCTATTTTCCCTTAATTTTAAAGTACTCAGTAAAGGTACAAGCCATACTGATCCTATTATTACAACTGAATTATAGTTATTTTCTCTTTTTAATGTGTAATTTACTCTAGTTAGATTTAGTATATAACCTACTAAACCTCCTAAAATCCTTACTGTTAATACTATTATATTCATTATTGTCCTTAAACAAATGATCTAATATTTTGGAAACAATCTTCATCTTAATGGCGATCCTCCTAAGAAAGCTCCTAATCCTAAAATTCTTACTGAGTTAGTTATTAAAAACTCCTCATCCGAAAGATTAGTGATACATCTCAAATTATATTCTCCTGAAAGAGAATAAAGAATTAAACGCAAAGTGTACATTACTGTCAATCCTGTTGCCATCACATATAAGAACAATGCAATAAAATTGACTCATCTTATAAAAGCAACTTCTAAAATTGTATCCTTTGAATAAAATCCTGCTATAAAAGGGAATCCGCATTGAGCTAAGTTGGCTACAGTTATGCATGATACTGTCAAAGGCAAAAATTTAACTAAATTTTCCATAAGTCGAATATCCTGATAACCAGCCACTCTATGAATTACAACACCAGCACATATAAAAAGTAAAGCTTTAAACAAAGCAAGACTTAGTAAATGAAAAAAAAAAAAGCCAGATCCGTATAACCTAAAGATAAAATTCTTAATATAACTCCTACTTGACTTAATGTTGATAAAGCAATAATTTTTTTGAGATCATACTCAGAATTTGCTCCTAGTCCCGCTATAAATATTGTCAAACATGAAGTAATCAACAATACTCTTTGAACGACAGATCCCTCTGAAGCAGCTCTAAATCGAATTATTAAATAAACCTCAGCTGAACTAAAGCTGAGACAGGTGTTGGAGCCGCTACAGCAGCCGGCAGTCACGCACAAAAAGGAATTTGAGCCCTTTTATTTATTGCTGAAATAAATAAGAAAAAAATAAATAAATAAATAAAAAAAAAAATAATAATAGTCATCTCTCGTCTATATAATACCTATAAAACAAAAAAATTCACCCTCCTAATCTTCTCATTAATCCAGTTCTCAATAAAATTGCTACATCACCTACACGGTTTGAAAGAATAGTTAATATTCCTGCGTTTGCAGACTTTTCATTCTGATAATAAATTACTAAGGCATGAGACACTAATCCCAATCTATCTCAACCCAATAAAATTCTGATTGAATTAGGTCTTAATACTATAAACCTTATAGAAAGAATGAAAGCCAAAACAAGATATATAAATCAATTAAAAGTCTTATCATCGGCTATATAACTCCCTTTATAAAAAAGAACTCTGCCAGAAATTACAAACACAAGTCTCATAAATAATAAAGAGATCCAATCTAAAACCAAAGTAAATACAATCACCCTTCTTATTAACCTAAAAAGTTCTCATTCAGTTACATGTATAATACCTCTTTCAGTTTTTGCCAATGCTAAAGTCCCACAAATAGCTGAATAAAACCACTATTCTAATTTCATGTAGAGAAATTTTCCAAATCACTTTTTTAGTTACTTAAAAAAAAATTTAAGTTATTAATAAAGCTCTATTTATAATTATTACATTTAAAGGAAATCAATATGAAAATAATCTCAGATACTCTAACTTTTCCTGAACAACATGAATATAAAGTTATAAAAACCCCATGCTGTCTCAATCTATATATGTACAAAGTGTAACTTGCACTAGAAAAAAAAAATAGTAGTCTAAGTCCTACAATAGAAATCTTTCTTCAGCTCAAAACTGTTGAAATTAATATAATCTCTGGTGCAACATTTAAGGAAGGTGGTCTGGCCATATTCCTTGCTCTTAGTAAAAATCATCATAGTCCTATTCTAGGTATAAATGCTAATAATCCTTTATTCACTATCAATCTTCGTCTTCCAGTACGTTCATAAACTATAACAGCTATATTATCTTTAATTCCCAAAACTAATATTTTATTTAACTATTCTTTGATATGACCTTTCTTTTTATTCCCTTCATTTTAGTTTTATCTGTATTATTTACACAGTTAATTCATCCTTTATCTATAGGTTTAACCTTGTTAATTTAAACCATTAAATTTCTCTTTCAGCCGGATTAACAACATACACTTACTGATTCTCATATATTCTCTTTATAATTTTCTTAGGAGGTATACTTGTATTATTAATTTATGTTACATCTTTAGCTTCTAATGAGTCATCCTCATTCTCATTCTCTTATTCCACCTTCCTTATTTTCATCCTTCTTCTTTTATTTTTTTTTTTCCACTTACTCTTTTCTGAGATCCCTTGCTAACCGAAGCTGTAACCAACTCTCCTTTATCATCTCTCAATATAGAATCATGAAATGTTTTTATTATTAGATGAATCTGTAGTTCTAATTTGATAGATTTCACCATTTATCATCCTTTATCTACTCTTAACCTTAATTGTAGTGGTAAAAATTACTAATTAATTTAAAGGACTCTTACGACTCTCTCCTTAGTGACAACACCTCTCTGAAAATGTCACCTTTTATTTAAAATTGTCAACAACTCTCTAGCTGATATACCCTTACCTTCAAATATTTCGACTTTTTGAAACTATGGATCATTGCTAGGATTGTTGCCGGTTTATTCTTAGCTATACATAACACTGCTCACTTTGATCCAGCATTCTCTAGAGTAGCCCATGTCTGCTGAGACGTACACTGTGGCTGACTTCTCCGAACTGTACATACCAATGGAGCATCATTTTTCTTTATCTGTCTGTATATTCATATTGGACCAGGTATTTATTATGGATCCTATATAATCTTCCATGCTTGAATAGTTGGAGTAGTGATTTTGTTTATAGTTATAGCAACAGCTTTTTGTTAGGTTATGTTCTCCCTTGACGGCAGATGTCATTCTGGGGAGCTACTGTTATTAATCATTTTTTTTTTTTTTTCAGCTATTCCCTACATTGGTACAGATTTAGAACAATAAATCTGAGGAGGATTTTCAGTAGATAATGCCACACTAACTCGATTTTTCACCTTTCATTTCGTCCTTCCTTTCATTATTGCCGCTATAAATATTATTCATATTTTTTCTCCATCAATCAGGTGCTAATAACCCCCCAGGTGTATCAAGACAGCTAGAAAATACCTTTTCATCCTTATTGTACATTTAAAGACATTGTTGGATTCATTGTTATATATACACTTTTACTTATTCTGTCCCTTCTTAATCCTTATTTGTTAGATCCTGATAACTTTATTAGAGCTAATCCTCTAGTTACTCCAGCCCATATTCAACCACAATGATATTTCTTGTTCGCATGTGCACTCCGATCTATTCCAAATAAGCTTGGAGGGGTAATCGCTCTAGTTGCCTCAGTAGCAATCATTATAATTTTATCTTTCACTCATACATCAAATTTTCGCAGATTAACTTTTTACCCTCTAAATCAACTTATATTTTGAATTTTGGTTTCAATATTGATTCTACTTACTTGAATTGGACCTCGATCCGTTCAAGAACCTTATGTTCTTACAGGCAAAATTTTAACTCTCATTTTTTTTTTATTTTCTTTTATTATCAATCCCCTCCTACTCATAAGATGACATAATTTATTAAAATGATCGTTTATTTGATTTAAAATAGACTTTTGAAAGTAGCAGAAAAGGAAAAATATTCTTAACGATTGTGTTAACATATTATTTTAATTATATTTATAAATCAAATACAAAACAAAGATTTTACCCCAATAAAAAACAATAAATAACTGATAGAAACTGGGAAAAATCCTTTTCAAGCTAAATACATCAATTTATCGTATCGAAGCCGAGGTAAACTTCCTCGAACTCACACAAAAATGAATGCCAAAAATATAGACTTTAAATAAATATTTTCTTGCAAGGTATTCTTCCTTAAAACACATTAACGAAAAGAACTCTTATAAAAAGAATTTTTTGAATATTCTGCTATAAAAATTAAAGCAAATCCCCCTCTCCTATATTCCGTGTTGAACCTCGAAACTGACCCTGATTCTCCTTCTGTAAAATCAAAAGGTGTCCGGTTAGTTTCCGCTAAACAAGAAGCAAACCAAATTAACCTCAAAGGTAACGATAAAAATATGAAGCAAATATAACACTGAAATTTAACAAATAACTCTTCACAAAAGCCACTCCTGCCAAAACACAAATGATTAAAACTAAGTAAATTACAATCTCCACTAATAACACAAAACAATTACATTCAGTTGTTTTACTATTTATAACATGTATTCTATTTAACTAGATCCTAAATCCAGCATATATTATCTGGCAAAATAGTATTTCAATTATACAAAAAAATTTAATTATTTAATCCTTTCGTACTAATTTTATTTATTTTTTTAATTCCAGAAGATAGAAACCGACCTGGCTTTCGCCGGTCTGAACTCAAATCATGTAAAAAATTAAAGGTCGCACAGACCTTCTTTTATAGCTGCTGCACTATAAACACATTTTAATTCAACATCAAGGTCGCAAACTTATTTTTTGATAAGGACTCCTCCCCAAAAAAAGATAAATAAATAAATAAATAAGATAAAATAAAATAAAATAAATAAATAAATAAATAAAATTACGCTGTTATCCCTAAAGTAACTTGATGTTGTAATCCTTAATATAAGGATCACTTACAAACTCTATTCACATATAATTGTCCAATTACAATAGCAGTTATTAGCGCCCCAACCAAATAAACCTTTTAAGTCTATTTTTATTATTTTTAATTCATCAAACTTATTAAGTTTATAAAGCTTTATAGGGTCTTATCGCCCCTCTAGAAAATCTAAGCCTTTTCACTTACAAGTTAAATTCAATTTTGATAAAAGAGACAGACTTTTCTTTGTCCAACCATTCCTACAAGTTTCCAATTAACAAAGTGATGATAATGGTACCTTTGCACGGTCAACACACCGCGGCTATTGAACATTTCCTGTCAGTGAGCAGGCTGCACCATAAACAACCTCAGAAAGACATGTTTTGATAAGCAGGCAACAAATAACCTTTGCCGAGTTCCTTTTTTATTCCATTATTTTATTATAATTCATTCTCTTTATTTCATTTTTCTCAAATCATTCTACATATTCATTCTACTAATACACTCATTATTTTTTTTTAAAGTTTACGTTAAATTCAATATTCTAGTACTTTATCAAAGACATAAATAAATCATTTTCTTTCTCCTAAATCTAAATTAGAACACTTTAATTTCATAGCTACTTTTAACCCTAAGAAAACATTTTAATTTTTTTGTCCTATTGATTAATTTTGTAAGTGCTAAGAAGCTCGTCCCTCCTAGCCTTAAATATTATAATAAACCTTTTCAACGTAACAGAAACGCTATACTAACTTTAGGTGTACTTTGATTCTCCTGTTCAGACTCACTTTCCAGTAAGCCTGCTGTGTTACGACTTGTCTCATCTTAATAATGAAAGCGACGGGCGATATGTACATGCTTTACACCTTACATCTAGCAAGCATGTTACACTTACTTTACAATCAAATCCTCCTCCTAATTAACCTTTAAATTCACTTTCCCTACTAAATAAAATTCATTGAGACCCATTTTAAGTTAAGCATTAGCTGCACCTTGGTCTAATACATTCAACATTATTGATGATTTATTCAGTAATTAATTCTATAAAAATGACCTAATAATGCTGGTATACGTACTAATGTACAAACTTAAGTAATATTCTTCGTGGTGTATCCATTCAAAAACAGGTTCCTCTGACAACACTACATCACACACAAATTCTTCACATTTTAAGAACATAACTATTAATACTTTGCTTACAAAACTACTTTTTGGCATAATAGTGTGCCTAATCCTTGTTTAAACACAATTCCTTATTGCTTCAACTTTAATTTTATGGCATAATTTTCATGTAAAAAATAATCTGATTTCACTTCTTCATTTTTCAGGCCCACCTTAAAATTATATATATATATATATATATATATATATATATATATATATATATATATATATATATATATATATATATATATATATATATATATATATATATATATATATATATATATATAACAAAATAATAATATTAGTAACATAATGCCAAGCTACAAATCTATAATAATCTAAAAAAACTGATCTCAAACTTAGCAGTATCCCATTTCTTTCCAAAGATGTCCCTCCTATTGTTCTCCGAAACTGTCAAACTAGTCAAACTCTTTCAGCTCTGTCTGTCAACATCTACCTTTCCTTCTTGCTGAAAGTTTGCCTACATTCAGCCTGTTCCTAAAAAAAGGGTGACCGTTCTAATCCCTCAAACCATCGTTCTATTGCTTTAATTTCCTGACTATCTAAAGTTTTTGCATCTATCCTCAACAGGAAGATTCTTAAACATCTATCACTTCACAATCTTCTATCTGATCGCCAGTATGGGTTCCATCAATGAAAAAAAAAAAAAAAAAATAAATAAATAATAATAATGCATAATAAAAATTAATGATGAAAAAGCAATCTCTCTCTCTCTCTCTCTCTCTCTCTCTCTCTCTCTCTCTCTCTCTCTCTCTCTCTCTCTCTCTCTCTCTCTCTCTCCTTTGCTCGAGCCGCTCAGCTCACTCGGCACTAAATAAGATCAAACAAAATATTACAAAAAATATAAACTTGACAAAAAGTGAAGTAAGGGTCCCCGCTGTGAGTGCCGCAGAGAGAGAGAGAGAGAGAGAGAGAGAGAGAGAGAGAGAGAGAGAGAGAGAGAGAGAGAGAGAGAGAGAGAGAGAGAGAATGAGGAAGAAAAGGAAACACGTGGGGAAAAAACGGAGACAGGTGGAGAAAGGAGGTGCAGATGAGAAAGGAGGGGGAGGAGGAGGAGGAGGAGGAGAACAATAACAACAACAACAACAACAACAACAACAAAAGCACCACCAGCACCACTGCTACCATCACTACCACCACCACCACCACCATCACCTCCACCACCACCAAGAGAAACAGCAAAAAGTCAAGTAAAGAAAGGGAGAAAGAACATGAGGTGCGAGGACTAGGTAATATATTGTCGCCGAGGGGCCTGGTACTAGCAGTGGCGGTGGTAGTGGTTGTGGTGGTGGTGGTGATCGATGGCGCCACTGCCTGCCTGGAGGAGCGGAGTGCAGGACAGAGCCATGTAACGTCCTGTCCACTTGGTTAAAAATAGCCATCACGTGCGGGGAAAAAAAGGTAAGGAGCCGTAAGGAATCGAGGGAAAACTTGAGTATGGTGTGGAGAAAGTGGGTGTGACAAGTACGTGGTGCTGTTGCGGTCAAAAAGTCGAGTATATAATCTGCTTTCCTTGTTTCCCGTGTGGTTAGCGTTTTCTCTTTCTTTTTCTGAACGAGCGGTAAGGAATCGTGGGGAGACTTGGGTGTGGTGAGGAGTGTACGTGAGGCGTGCGCTGGTGTGATAAGGGCGTGGTGCAGTAGTAAGCAGAAAACAACTATTTTCTCACACTTACTATGTGATACTTTTTTTTTTTCTTCTTTTTGAGAATGAGTGGCAGAGGATCAAGGGCAGACTTATGTAGGAGGAGGAGGAGGGCAGTTGTGGTGTACGTGGGTGTGACAAGGGTGTGGTGCAGTAGTGGTCAGAAGTCATGACCAACCTTCCCTAGTACTGGCTATTGCTGTGTTCTCTATTTCTCTTTCTTCTTCCTTACTTTTTTCTTTTTTTTTTTTTTTACCCTCATTCCGTCTTCATGTACTGTTTTTTTTTTTTTTTTTATCTTCGTGAACCTCTCGTCTCTCTTTCAGTTGTCCAGTTTCAGCAGGAGACTCAGCAGATTAGAAGATACAAGACTGAGAATAAATACTGAACAGTGGCACTGAGTGTGTTGTGCTACTCGACTCGTGGACGTGACTACATGAGTGGGTGTCTGGACTAAGTCTGTAGAGATTTTGAACTTTTGCCAACCTCCTTCGTTCGTGATATAAGATAAATTGTTATGTACTAGTTTATAATTAAAGCCGTGGCCAATAATCTATCTGTCTGTCTGTCTGTCTAACAATCTCTTTTATCTGTTTGTCTATATGTCTGTCTAGCAGTCTAACTATGTCTGTCTGTCTATCTATCTGTCTGTCTGTTTAGCCATCTATCCATCAGTCAATTTATCTATCTACCTGTCTAACCGTCCATCTATCTGTCTGTCTACTTATACGTTTGTTTAGCCATCTACCTATCAGTTAATCTATCTATCTGTCCATCTATGTATGTATGTATGTATGTACCTATCAATTCACTTATACGAGTAAGGAATAAGTATAAACACCGAGGAAGTATGGATGAGTTGGTGATGAGAGGCGAATGCTTGGTGACAGATGTGCGAGGTGAGGGTGCAAGCTGATGGTGGGTGTAAGTGGTGGTCTGACAGGGCTGCTAAACACTGCCTAGGAAATATAAGCTAAAAATAGACAGTAATTAATGAGCTGTCAGAAAGAAATGCAATGGGAAGGGAGAAGGGTGGGAAGGATACATGGCTCAGGAAGGGCACGGCTAAATTATACCTTAAGGAGAGAAGGAAACACGCGCCCAGAAGAAAAGGATAATTATGAAGACAGTGTGAGTGAAGATTGAAGGATTCGGAAGTTGATCATCTATTCTAAGTTTTATTTCTTCTTCTTTTTTTTTTTTTTCGTTCTTTGTTACTGTTTCTATGATAATTTTTATATGCATGAGCGATTGACGGCAAAAAAGAAAAAAGGAAGACATAAAAACAGAAGACTAAGTAAGGAATACAAAATTAACTATTATCAATATTTGTATTGTTTTTGTTTACCTATTATTTCTAACTACAAAAGAAATTCTCTCCGTTAACTTTAGCCAGACTCAAATATTCTCTACTCCTTTACTTTCTACGAACAGATTCCCGACCATTTCTCGTTGAATTCAGTTTACTTAATCCCCAACTTCGATCACAAGGCTGTGGAAACGTGAGACAGACAGGCAGACCGACATACATTACACACAGACGTACCGCTCTTTGTAATATACTTGAAGGAGTTTACCTGAGTGCCCTAAAGGGACCTCGCAGCCACTCACTTAAGGGTTTCTCTAACTTATGAGCTAACAAAGAGAGAGTTGGCGCCGAGACTGCACGTGGGAGGGGCTTAGGGAAGGGATGGGAAGGGAAGGAGAGGAGAGGAGAGGAGAGGAGAGGAGAGGAGAGGAGAGGAGTGAAGAGGAGAGGAGAGGAGAGAGAGAGAGAGAGAGAGAGAGAGAGAGAGAGAGAGAGAGAGAGAGAGAGAGAGAGAGAGAGAGAGAGAGAGAGAGAGAGAGAGAGAGAGAGAGAGATGGCAAAGATAGGAAAAGAGACAGGAAGGAGAAAGGGTGAGAGGAAAATAGAAATGAAGAGGACTAAGAAGAAGGAAGAACATGGAAGGAAGAAAGGGAAGGAAAACATGACATGGGCAGGAAGAAGAAGGAAAAAGGAAAAGAGGCATAGAAGAATATAGAAAGGAAGGGACGTGAATGAAGGAAAGAAAAAAAAAGAAACGGAAGACGAATGATGAAAGGAGTGAGTAAGTGATACGTAAAAGAGAAAGGAAAAGGACACATGAAAAGCAAAACGAGAGGAAAGAGGAGAGGGAAACAATGAAGAGGGAAGGAAAAGAGAATCTCGAGCAGCGTCCGTGAGTAAGAAAGATGGACGAATTGAGGGGAAGGAAAGAGACAGACGAGGAAACTGGAGGCGGTGAAAGGAGCAGAGGAGGGAGACGAGAAGGCAGCAAATGTATAGGTGTGAAAGAGAGAAGCACGTAACGAAGAGGGAGAGGAAACAGACACACACCAAAAAAATGAAGGAAAGAAAGTAAGAAAATGAAAGGCAGAAAGAAAAATAAAGAAAAAAAGGAAGAAAGCAAAAACAAAAAAGTAAAAAAAAGAAAAGACTGAAATAACAAATGAACGAAAAGGAAGGAAAGGAAGAAAAGTGAAGATGGAGACAGAGAAAGCGCAAAAAACTAACAGAAAAAAATGAGTTTTAGATGAAGAATGGAAAGGAAACAGGAAGACAAACGAATCGAGGACAGAATATAAAAAAAGTGCAAAAGAGAGAAGAGAGGAAGTGAAGAGAAAGGGGGGAGGGAAGAGGGAGTGGGAGAGGTGAGCGAGAGTGAGGAGAGGGAGAGGGGAGAGAGGGAGACGTGCATTCATGACACGAAAGAATTAATGCATGATTCTCTCTTGCTTAATGAACACCAACTGACGCCAGGACACCAGGAGGAGGAGGAGGAGGAGGAGGAGGAGGAGGAGGAGGAGAAAGAGGAGGAGGAGGAGAAGGAGAAAAGGGAAGGAAACGGGAAAAACAACAACAACAACAACAACAACAACCTACATTCAACCAGTTCCTAAAAAATGGTGACCGTTCTAATCCCTCAAACTACCGTCCTATTGCTTTAATTTCCTGCCTATCTAAAGTTTTTGAATATATCCTCAACAGGAAGATTCTTCAACATCTATCACTTCACAACTCTCTATCTGATCGCCAGTACGGGTTCCGTCAAGGCCGCTCTACTGGTGATCTGGCTTTCCTTACTGAGTCTTGGTCATCCTCTTTTAGAGATTTTGGTGAAACTTTTGCTGTTGCCTTGGACATATCAAAAGCTTTTGATAGAGTCTGGCACAAAGCTTTGATTTCAAACTAACCTTCATACGGGGGAGGGGGGGGTTCCACTCATACTGTTCTTCTAGACAGGGTGGAATCAAAAGCTTTTCGTCTCATCAACTCCTCTCCTGTAACTGACTGTCTTCAGCCTCTCTCTCACCGCCGCAATGTTGCATCTCTAGCTGTCTTCTACCGCTATTTTCATGCTAACTGCTCTTCTGATCTTGCTAACTGAATGCCTCCCCTCCTCCCGCGGCCTTGCTGCACAAGACTTTCTTCTTTCTCTCACCCCTATTCTGTCCACCTCTCTAACGCAAGAGTTAACCAGTATTCTCAATCATTCATCCCTTTCTCTGGTAAACTCTGGAACTCCCTGCCTGCTTCTGTATTTTCACCTTCCTATGACTTGAATTCCTTCAAGAGGGAGGTTTTGAGGATACTCAAGATTCATCAATTTTTGACTACTACTTTGACCCTTTTATGGGACTGGCATTTCAGTGGGCATTTCTTTTTCTGTTGGATTTTTGTTGCCCTTGGCCAGTGTCCTTCCTACAAAAAAAAAAAAAAAAAATTCACGATGCTAGTGGTAAAGGAAGGTGACCAAGGGATACCACAGATCGTACTTGTATGCTCTCTGTTACCTTTCTCGGTACGTGTAATTTTGACAGGCTGTAGTGGAAGTTGTTGCAGTTTTCAAGGGTGTTTTCATAGTTCCAGTGATAGTTTAACAGGCTGTAATGGAAGCTGTTGGGGTTTTCAAGTGTTTTCACTCGAGTGGTGGAAGTTAAATTAGCAGATGACACAAAGTTAGGTGGTAAGGCGACGTGCGATGAAGACTGCAATGAACTTGAGGAGGAGCTTAACAGACTGACGGAGTAGAGTGGTGAGTGGCAGATGTCTGCCTCTGTACTTGGAAAAATTAAGTTTCCAGTGGAGAGAATAATCCAAACTTTAAATACCACACACACGCTCTCTCTCTCTCTCTCTCTCTCTCTCTCTCTCTCTCTCTCTCTCTCTCTCTCTCTCTCTCTCTCTCTCTATATATATATATATATTGGAAACTCCGCCATCTTTATCGCGTGGTGGCGAGGAGGCATCCACTCCCTGCCCCACCCCTCGCCTCGCCGCGCCGCTGGTTGGTGGAATCAGCCTATCCTTGCCTGACTGCCACGTCTCCCATTGGTCGGCGCCGCGGAACTGAGGCATCTCTAACGCTCCGCTCTCTCCCTGTACTCTGTTCACGATCGCCTGAGGCACAAGCCCCCCCCTCACGGCGGAGCGTGGCGGGCCCTGGATTCTGTCCCCACTGGAGATAGAATCCACCACACCTCCTGAGGTGTGGCGGAGGGTTTGACATTGTTTTGGTGACGTGATAAACACTGCCGGACACCTCACTCTCCTACACACACTTTCAAGTTATATTATATTTATATTGCAATTACAACAAAAGATCAAACAAGTAAATAAATAAATAAATAAATAAATAAATAGATCAAATAAAAAAAATAAAATAAAAACATGCAGTCGTGTTGACAGGAACTGGAGATTTTTTTAATATACACAAATTTAAAACATTTTACTTCAAAACTGATGAAAGGCAAGAGGAGCCTGCTCTCAATAAACAGCATCATAAGCAAAGCAGGACGGTCTGCCCGTCATCTTTCATTCTAACACTGTAGTTCCTTCACCCAAACTTTGGCCCCCCTCCCTCCCCTTCCCTCCCTTCCATCCCACCCAAATAACACTCTTCCTTCACCCAAACTTTCCCCCCCCTCCCTTCTCCTCCCCTCCCTTCCATCCCACCCAACTAACACTCTTCCTTCACCCAAACTGTCTCTCCCCTTCCCCCCTTACGTTACCTTACGTTACTCTCCTACACACTTCACGTGTTACTGCTAATCCCTCCACTCCCTCACCCAGGCTGAATGCTTCCTTCCCCCCCCACCCCGCTCTCTCTCTCTCTCTCTCTCTCTCTCTCTCTCTCTCTCTCTCTCTCTCTCTCTCTCTCTCTCTCTCTCTCTCTCTCTCTCTCTCATATATATATATATATATATATATATATATATATATATATATATATATATATATATATATATATATATATATATATATATATATATATATATATATATATATATATATATATATATATATATATATATATATATATATATATATATATATATATATATATATATATATATATATATATATATATATATATATATATATATATATATATATATATATATATATATATATATATATATATATATAAGAATTATTGAGTAAAAAGAGTGTGAGCAATGCAAGGCGTGGTTGAGGTGGCATCAGCGACGCAGCCTGTTGGGCCAAGGCAAGCCACAGGCCTGGCCGGCTGAGGGTTATGGTCCCACTGGGAATTAACGCTGGCTCTGCCGCTCTCTTTACCACGTTTCAGGTGAGGGGTTGCATGTTTACAGTCCAGGTGTCCCTAAGCATCTCGAGATGACTAATATCATTCTCTCGGCCGCCCACAAATTTACAAGTGTATATACTCGTCACTCCGTGTCTTCTTGTCATCAAGTGCTAACGATGTGATGATAAAAAAAAAAACTCTGACGATCTATTTCTTACTTTTTAAAGACCATAATAGCAGCTAACAAAAAAAAAAAAAAGTAGGTCTACAGATGACAGTTCGTGTACTAGGCATCCAGAAATGTATCTAATCTTGTTAAGTTCCCTATTAAATAGTCACTACCACTGGATTACTGTTTCTGTCTAGTCACACACGAACATGCGCATATTCACGGGCAGCAAACACGCAAGGTACACTCAAATACTCCGGAGCAAAGCTGCCTCATCTTGTTTCATTGATCAGCCCACTCTTGCACACTTTCAAACCAAAGCCATTTTTTATTTACTATCGACGATTTTATATTCGAATCAAAATTTAAATGACGTTTGAGAACTTTCGGCCAAAATTCGTTGAGGGCCGTGACGGCCTTGGGCGCCGCACGGGGGGAGAAGGTGGCTGTCGGGTC
>NC_087196.1:322500-335000 GCF_035594125.1 Scylla paramamosain
AGAGAGTATGAGGTGGTGATGTGTGGCACGTTTTCTTTGGATACTGCTGGATAAATGCCAAGTCCCGCTCCTAGATGTAAATGTTTTGCTGTTATTTGTGTGTGTTAAAGAGTTATGCACGTGGTTGTGGTGTGTCAGAGGTTGTGAAATACAATTGCTAGCTACTGTGAGATGTTTAAAGTGTTACTGATGTCCAGTGTAGTGAAACTGAGTGATATTTTGTTTTGTGTCCAGGTTTTCAACTGGCCAGATGTAATTAATTTACTATTATTTGTGTGTGTTAAGGAGACTTGCATATAATTATGAGACATCTGAGGCTCTGAAATCAATTTATTATCCACTGTAATATGTTTTAGATGTTAATGGTGTGTAGTGCAGTGACCGAGTCACATTTCGGATGTGTCCGAGTTTTCACGTCTTGGATAAGCAAGAACAAGATCAGAATCAACAAGAGAGAAGGTTTGTTGGATGTGGTGGATGGCTATGGTAAAGACTTTGGAGTAAGGTTTAGCAGTGAGAAAAGCAAAGTAATGATTGTGAATAGGTCAGAGGATGAAAGTAATGTGGTATGGAGACTTGGAGAGAATGAGTTGAGACAGGGGCAAGAATACAAGTACTTAAGGATGTGGATGAGTCCCAGTGGGTGTGCAAAGGCAAAGAATGAAAAGATAAGTATGGTAAACCAGTGGGTAAGTCGATTGGGAAGCGCAGCAAGAATGAGAGCAAGTAAGTATGATGTGTTGAGAGAAGTGTGGAAGAGTGTGGCTGTGCCATGTATAATGTATTGTATGGATGTGATTGCATGGAATGAAAGTTAAATTGATAAGTTAGAAGTGGACCAGAATAGAGTAGCAAGGATGGCACTGAGTACACCGAGGTGCACAGCAGTTGAAGCCTTGAGAGGTGACATGGGATGGAGCACCTTTAGAGAAAGACTCACAAAAGCCACACTTAGGTACAAGATTAGGCTTGAGAGAATGGATGATGCAAGAATAGCAAGGAAAGTGTGCCTGTGGAATGAAAGTGGAAGCAAATGGAGGAAGAGATGCATGAGAATGACAGACAGGAATGGATTGCAAGTTGTGTGGGCGAAAAGAATGGCAGGAAGGAATCAAAATGAGCGTGAATGGGTGGTAACAAGAGGAGGCAGAGTGGGAGCCGAATGGGATGTGAGAAAATGGAAGAATGAGATAGACAAAAAAGTGAAATATGTGGGACTGAATGAATGGAAGAATGAGATGGAAAGAAAGAAGACCCTGGAATGGTACAAGGAGAAAGAGGCCCCGAGGTATGAAAGGTGATATGATAGAACCCTGAGCGGTAATCTTCTCTTCCGAGCGAGGGCACAGTGTATGGATGTGAATGCAAGTAGTTACAGGTGGTCTGAGTCCCGCAGCAAAGTGTGCCAGATGTGTGACATGGGAGAGGATGAGACGGTGGAACATGTGGTGCAGGAGTGTGTGAAGTATGCGAGAGACAGGAATGATACTAACTGAGTTAGCTCCCAATGTTTCCTGCAATATTCAAGGAAACGAAAGCCTCAATGGACCACATGCTTGAGTTACAGGTGCGTGAGTGTGTACAGATGCATTAGTGCTATAGATCAAGAAAGGGGTCATTTGGACTTTGCCATATTTTAAGGATAAAAATCTGGAGCCTTGTCTAAAACCCCCCCTCGTCCCTCACCCCAGTTTCTGCGCATGCGCAGAGCGAACCTTAGATAAGAGAGAGAGAATATAAGCACTACAAAACACACAATCCTGTTCATCATCTGCTATAAAGAATAATTTTTGACCTGCCACGTAATAATGTCTGCAGATAGTCACATAAGTCAAGAATATCATGTTACACAAACAGGTCATGAGCAAAACACCAGCGAGCCACTGTCACAGTTGCCAACGAGGGAAAACCTGAACAAACTTCACAAAGCAGACCTCCAGAAACGATGTCGTGAATTAGGAATAAAAAAAGTATGGTCCTCTAAGAAGGACGAACTCATAGACATGATCATGAATATAGTGCAGCAGTCCTCCCAAACCCTACAGACATCGCAGGCAAGGACTCAGTCACGCTCATCGCCTGCCAGACAACTTATCCAGCCTGATGCTACACCGATGTCTGCAGTGACTGAAATCCTAAACCATCCACCTTCCTGTGAAGCACAACCGACATCTAGTGACGACGAGCTATCACCTGATAGCGAAGCCACACAACCAAGTCACATTCCTCATACAGTCAATGAAACATCTACCATAGACCCCCAAGAAACACTCATAGAAAATGGCAGTAGGCAACCCCCGGCAGGCGATACACAGCAGCTCACCACAGACGACACGCATCCATCCCTGCCAACTCACCACCACGACATGAGTGACCAGGAGAGGAATCAGCTGCAGAATATTTATGATGACATCAAATTAATTAAGTCAAAACTCGAGATAAAAGATTCTGAAATTGAGCTACTCAACGCAGAAGTGAAGACAGCCTACTGCACAATTCATCTCCTACAACAACGCATTGCCGACCTGGAACATGAAAACAAAAGCAGACCGCAAGACGCAGCTTCAAACGCTACAGCCTCAACTGAATGTCTCCTCTTAGGAGACACCAACACACAACGAGTCCTTCGCTCTGATCTGGGTGACAAGTGTATAGTGAAAACAATAGCGCACGCGAACATTGATCTGTTACGTAGCTGGGTAACTGAAAAATTACAAAGTGCTCCCTCTGAATGTGTGATTCTTGGCGGTGTGTACGATATCCATGAAGAGTTACCCGTTGAAATAATCCTTGATCACCTAGGCTCTTTAATTAGTGATCTCAAAGAAAAAAATAGCGAAATGAAAATTCATGTATGTCAGGTTGTGCCAGTGCCAGAACCACAGGAATTTCAAGCCAAAGTTAAATACTATAATGAGCGATTAATCGAGTGGGGAGAAGCGAATGGTGTTAACATTGTTAAAACAGCTCCAGAGTTTATTCTGGGGACTGGATATGTGGATGAATGGTGCTTTGACATAGAGAACAGAAAACCTTGCACATTAAATAGAATGGGTGTCATTAAGTTGCTAAGTGCTCTTGAAAAACAGTGTTCGGGGTTTCACTTATGTAAAAACTGGGCAAGTATCCAGAGGCAGCCAAATGTCTTCCTCAACACTCATGGAGACACGCACATTGGTGCCAGACCTCAGCTTCAACATATTCTCACCACATCTATCCCGCCTAACGCAGCCACTCACAAACCTCCACTGCTGCCCACTCCCCAGCACGCAACGTCAACATCGCCAAGAACACAGCCACACTCTTACGCAGCCACTCACAAACCTCCACTGCTGCCCACTCCCCAGCACGCAACGTCAACATCGCCAAGAACACAGCCACACTCTTACGCTGCAGCAGTAAATAGAAGTCCATCGCACAATGTGGATGCGGGCTGGGGAGAACGGTGGATGACAGGGAGTGCCGATGGCAGCTCCGGTAGATCTCCTGAGTTATTCGAGATTGATTTGGGCCGCCACGATATGGGATCCACTTCCATACATCCCCATGCACCTAATGTCACACATTACACTCACCACTATACACCATACGGCACGCTAGATGCACAACCCCAAATAATGCAACACACACAAAACGCTCATCCATACAGACCGCACCTTGGACGTTCATATACGAGTACACGTGACATTACGAACAACACGCAATCCAACACACCAATATACACATGTAACACACAACCCCGCGCACCACAAAATATACACCACACACAGCCTCGTGTACCACACTACAATCATTATGCACAATCCCATACACCACACAACGCACATTACACACAGCACCAAGTATCACACAATGCTCACAATACACAGCTCTTCAGACCTCATAGAAAATACAACTCACAGTCCCACACACTACACAGCACACACTACACACAGCCTTACACACCTCACAACACACACTACACTCGCCCACAAACATTGTACGACTTGCACCACACTGCATACACATCAACACGTGGGAGGTATAGTTATGGCTGTTACAATTGTGGTGAACACAACCATCGCCAAGATACATGTCGTTTTGACCACAGACTCAAATGTGAATTATGTCATAGATTAGGACATAAGCAGAAGTTGTGTCACCTTTACACCAAATAGGAACTCGGCGAAGAAGGTAGGGCCAGCATGTCTCCCAAACCAAGGAACAAAATAACAATTGCTCACATTAATGCCCAAAGCTTGTTAGGCTGCAAAGAGGAGATAGAGCTCCTTGTAAGGGAAAAGGAACTAGATGTACTATGTATTAGTGAGACATGGTTGTGTAACGATTTTCCTGACGATTATATATACATACCCGAATACAAAGTGTACAGATGCGACAAAGGTAGGGGAGGAGGTGTTTGTATATATATCAGAGATGTATTTACGGTAGTTCCACTCGAAATCGACATTGTAAGAGCGCAAGGTGTTGAGGACGTGTGGGTGACAGTGCAGAGCAGCAAGTTTCCCAGTGTTATAATTGGCTGCCTGTACCGACACCCAAAAGCTCGCTGTGAATCTTATGACTATATAACGGATGTTATTAGATATGTTAGCTTAAAAGATAAGCCATTTTATATTTTAGGAGATTTTAATGACAACGTTTTATGTGATAATAGTAAGATGAAGCAAATTATTTTTAACACCAAACTGACACAGGTAATTAGCAAACCCACGAGAATCACCCCCACTTCTGCCACCCTCATAGACTTAATAGTTACCAATAAGACTCAGTCCATATTACACACAGACACAATGCCGTGTCCTGTTGGCGACCACGAGCTCATCAGCGTGACTGTAAACTTAAAAAAGACAAAGCGTCCACCAGTAGTAAAAACATTTCGTGATCTAACATCTTACTCATCTGAAACAATATGCGATTTACTAAGTCAAGAAACTCAAACGTTGAATAATATATTCATAACAGACAATGTTGACACCCAAGTCAATATATTTACGAGCATTTTCAATAACTGTTTAAACAAGTGTGCTCCTCTCGTCACAAGAGAAGTGAGAAGGCCCTTCGCCCCCTGGATGAACGAGCACTTACGAGCACTGATGCACGAGCGAGATGCAGCACAAATAAATCTTAAAAATGACAGGTCTAACGTAAACCTACAGTCCACGTATAAGGAACTTAAAAAAGAAGTGAAAATGTCAATAAAAAAATCTAAATCAGAGTATTATAGCAACAAGCTTGAGAGCAACAGAGGGAATAGTGCTGCCACGTGGAAAATATTAAACCAGGTTATCTCCAAAGATATATGCAAAGCTACGCTAGAAATTGATAAAGATGAGGAAACACTGAGAAAGAAAGTGGAAAGTTTCAATAAATTTTTTGCTAATGTTGGGAAAATTACCTTTGAAAAAACACACCAAAATAGCGAGCATAATCAGAATGTGCCTGTACCCAACAACAATAACACCAGCGGTCCATCCTGTAGCATGTTTAGACCCCAGCCAACTGATAGCAATACCATTATATTGATAATAAAACATTTAAAAAACACTTCTTCTTGTGGCTCTGATAATATCTCACTTCGATTTATAAAAGAATCACTGCCTATAATTATTCCGTATCTTACATGTATAATTAATTCGTCAATTGCAACAGGAAATTTCCCAGAATCTTGGAAACACGCTTTAGTAGTACCCATTTTTAAAACAGGAGACGCTATGGAACCGAAAAACTATAGACCCATATCACTTCTTCCAATTATCTCAAAAGTTCTTGAAAAGGTTATTGCTGCTCAACTCACCTCACACCTTGAAAGCAATCACCTCCTCAGTGATACGCAACATGGCTTCAGACCTAAGCTTTCTACAGAAAGCGCTCTGCTTACTCTGTCCAATTCACTATTCGACACTATTGACAGGAGAAACATTTCATTAGTAACGCTGTGTGACTTATCAAAAGCTTTCGACAGCGTTAATCATGAAATATTATTAAGGAAACTAAGAATGTTAAGAGTCGATTCCTTTTGGTTCCAAAGCTACCTTCTCAAAAGAACTCAGTCAGTCAAAATAGGTAAACATATTTCTAATAAACTTGAAGTTGCTTATGGTGTTCCTCAAGGATCAGTGCTTGGTCCAATATTGTTTTCTATATTTGTAAATGACCTCTCGCAGCACATCCCCGACTGCCAGGTCATACAGTACGCAGATGACACGCAGCTCATCCACACTGGAGAAGTAGCGAATATTCAAGATCTCGTTCACAAGGGAGAAGTGGCTCTGTCACAAGCTAAGGCATATTTTCACATGAATGGTTTGCTGCTCAACACGACAAAGACACAATGCATGTTTGTCGGCAGCAGAGGTCTTATATCTCAGATCCCACCTGACACGTGCCTACAAGTAGATCACACTAACATACTCCCCAGCAGTTCCCTTAAAAACTTGGGTGTATACTTTGATTCCCACATGACTTTTAATACTCATATCAAAAAAATAAATAAGAAAATTTTTAGCACAATTTTGAACATAAATAAGAGTAAGGACTGTTTTAATAGGAGGACTAGAACTACTCTCATGAACACGTTAGTGCTAAGCATAATTAATTATGGAATAAAGATTTGGGGAACTGCAAATATCACTCATACACAACAAGTGCAAAAACTCCAAAACTTTGCAGCGAAAGTTGCACTAGGCAACGGTGCTAAATTTGATCACGCTACACCTTTTTTAAGAGAATGTGGCTGGCTAAAAGTACACCAAAAATACAAATACGAATTAGGTATCATTATGTACAACATTACTTATGGTAATATTCCTACCTATTTATTCCCCATGCCGAAAGTGAGTGAGGTGTGTAGTGTCCCCACCAGACAACAGCACAACATGTATGAACCAAAGACTAACACCTGTACTGGAGCGAGATCACTACTGGCTGCTGGACCAAGATTCTGGAACAGCCTTCCTCCTCATATAAGGAATGCACCCTCCATTAGAACTTATAAAAAATTACTGCACACTTATCTATTCAACAAACAATTCAGTGTGTAAACCACCAACACAACTTTCTTACATGGACTTTTATACTTCGCAATGTGAGGGGCAAATTTAACTTATTATAGGCTGACTTACGATTTTTAATCTTTTATTTGTAGCTATTTTATTTTTATCTGTTATTTTACTTACATTTTATTCTTTGTATTTTACATTTTAGCATCTATTTTAACCATAATTCTATCTTCGTAATAACGTGCACCAGTCATGAGATGGTGTGAAGACAATATGTAGATTATGTATCAGAGTGGACATGACTGCACTCAAATTGCATGTCTTAATCTGTTATATGTACGTAAGAATAACCATTGTATAATGGAATAAAATATCTGAATATCTGAACATTCTTACTCTTCCTCCTCCTCCTCCTCCTCGTCCAGTACACTGATACACCTTTCTTCTCTTCCTTCTGCTTCTCCTCCTCCTCCTCCTCCTCCTCCTCACCGTTCATCTTGGTTCTTTTCATTCCAGGTCCTCATAAACACCTTGTCTTTATCTCCCCCTCCTCCTCTTCCTCCTCCTTTTCTTTTTCCTTCTCCTTTTCCTCTTCCTCCTCCTCATCATTCTTACACCTCAACATTCGTCATAAACACCTTTTATCTTCTTCTTCTTCTTCTTCTTCTTCTTCTTCTTCTTCCTCCTCCTCCTCCTCCTCCCTTTACCCAGAGGTTAAGATAATGCTCCCCGCTAACTGCCTAACTCCCTCAGCCAATCAGCTGCCGCCAGTTATCCTGTTAGGGAGGAGCCAATGGCGGGGTGGCAGTGATTAGGTGGTTAATTGATGTAATGGGGAGGAGGAGGAGGAGGAGGAGGTGTTGGTAATGGTGGAAATGGTGGTGGTGGAGGTGGAAGATAGATAAAGAGAAGAATAAGATAGGTGGAGAGAAAGAAAATAGAGAAAACGAGGAGGAGGAAGAGGAGGAGGAGGAGGTAATGCCGCTGATGGGTCATTAGAGGAGGCAGCAATTAATGGCATGTTATAATGGCGCGCTTTCATTAACATCTGGTGCACCGCCTTGTGTTCCTTAATCGGATGGTGATGGCGGTGATAGTGGTGGTGATGGTGGTGGTGGCGGAGATAATGGACTGGGAGGCAGGAACAGTGGTGGTGGTGATAGTGGTGATAAGCATGGTGATGGTGGTGGTGGTGGTGGTGTGGATATCTGTGAAGAAGGAATGGTGTTGGTGGTAATAGTAATGGTGGTGGTGATGAGTTTTCCCTGCTGGTGTCACTAGTAATGTGTTGTAGCCGTGCTCTCTCTCTCTCTCTCTCTCTCTCTCTGTGTGTCACTTACTTATTTCAGCAGACGAGCAACAATGGAGGCAGGCAAAACCCACGATACTTCCACACACAAATCAACAACGTAGAATCCTGTGAGTGGATCTCCTCTAACTGCTTCTCCTTCATTCCTCTCCCTCCCTGTATTCCTCCGCTGACCCTCCCTTCACTCCTCCCCTCCCTTGGACACGTCACGCCTGCCTGTCACGCAAAGTTGGGTAACCTCTGTGTAATCATGAACATTTCAGTGGAGGTCTAAATCTTTTATTTGTTTGGTAAGTGTGGGTCAAATATTTAAAACTGATGTCACTCCTTTATTCACTGAAATATAACACGGAACTAAAAAACTGGTGGAGGGAGGGAGCGCTGGTGGAGGGAGGGTAGAGGAAGGGAGTGGAGGGTGCAGAGTGTCAGGAAGAGGAAGAGCGAGAATGTTGCAGGGAAAGTACTGGTCTGTGCTGCGTGTGGGAAGTGACTTTAGTGGCGGCGTGAAGGCGAGGACACGAGTGAGGTGCTGGCAGGCTGACTGAGGTGAGTGTGGTGTGGTGAGGTGAAGTAACCGTGTACTTTCAGCCAGGCAAGTAAGTAGTGGCGGCCGGTAGGAACAGCTCCAGTTGAAGTTTTCCTACTGAATTATTATCGTCTTTCTCTTGTTTCCTCCTCCCCACTGTTCTCCTTCTATTTCTTGGTCTTTCATCGTTACGTTCACTCATTTTCATTTCTATAAATAAACAAAATAACTAACTTGCTACCTATATTTTAAAACGATCTCCATCTTGCTTCCTCCCTCCCTCCCTCCCCGCTCAGATGTTCAGTGACGACGTCTGCTCACACCGAGTCGCGCAGAGCAGGCTAACCACCTCACTAACTCGTTAACTCTTTCCTTTTCATTATTTCACCCGATCTTTCAACTTGCTTCTTCAGTGTTTCAGTGTTTCAGTGCTTCAGACGTGTGCATAAATCACTGTTACATGTACTGCTGTATCTCGGATGTATCTTGAAGGGGGTGACAGCAGTGAGAGGGGAGGAGGGGGCAGGAAGAGGGAAAGGTGAAGGAGGAGGCGTGTTGCAAGGGTCGTGATGCCGGGGACGTGGTGAAGCTGAGCAGGAATCAGTCACCAAGTGTGAGACGATGAGCACTAAGGCCTGTACTCTCAAACATTTCTGCGCCGCACCTCCACTACACTTAAAAGACTCTAGTTGAAGTCATTCGTATATATATATATATATATATATATATATATATATATATATATATATATATATATATATATATATATATATATATATATATATATATATATATATATATATATATATATATATAATTACGGCTCTAGTGAAAGGCTAAAAATATTTCAACATTATGAAGAGGAGAAACACTCTTGAGCATGGTTTATTGTTATGAGAATACTGTTAATACTTATCCCTCGGGTTAACAAGCGAGGAGACAAGGGAAGGTAAGGTGTGGAATCCCTGGTGTCTCAGTGTTCCTGCCTGCCTGAGTGAGGGATGTCACGCACCACCCACTGAGAACACCACTTTAGTTTTTTCCTCGCACCATTTAATTTAACTACTATTTGGGGATTTGTACCTTCAGTGGGCCTTTCTCAGCCTTGTTATTACCCTGCGCCAGGGAAGTAGTTCAGATTTTCTTGCGTGGCACAGCAACACCCAATGTCATACGTTGAAAAAAAAAAATAAAAATATATATATATATATATATATATATATATATATATATATATATATATATATATATATATATATATATATATATATATATATACAGTCGGCGCCTCTCGACGTGATCGCGAGCAAAACAATGTGCGTAAAATTACTTCTGTTCCTGAAAATGGCCAAACTACAAGACATGAGAAATTGATACTTGTTATGAATACATATTAACTAACCTCCTATTTACTGATGGGGTAGCCTTTCCGTTTTCGTACCTCCATCAAGCGACTGGGGAGAGAGTCTGCCAGCTTCTCCACAGTTTCTTGTGACACACTGCTCCACGCCCGACGAAGTGCACATTCTAATTTGGGCAATGTTGATGTGTCCTCGTTTCTCAGCTTGCACTTCACGATGCCCCACAGATTTTCGATGGGTGACATGTCCGGGCTGTTAGCTGGCCAGTCTGGAATGCATTCCACTTGGCTTGAAACAAGCCATTCTTTGACGATGTGCGCGGTGTGGCACGGAGCGCCGGCCTGCTGCAGCACCTCACCACCAGTCGCTGCGAAACAGTCAGCCAGACGACTGTCTAACAAGCTGAGATACACATCTTTGGTGACTGACTGACCCTTAGGGAAGATGTGTAAGTCAGCCACGCCCCCGTAAGAGAACGCACCCCACGCCATGAGGGAGGGAGGGTGCTTCACAGACTTGGCGGTGAACTTGGGATCGTGCGGGTCAGAGCCTTTCCGGCGCCACACCTTCTTCCCTTTCGTGTCACTGACCCTGAACGTGGCTTCATCAGTCCACAAGACACGCCTCCACTCATCTAAAGTCCATGAACTGTATTTCTGAACGAAAGCCAGCCTCTTTTTCCGATGCACCTCGGAAACAAAAGGCTTGTTACGAGCGCGCATTTTTCGATAGTTTAGCTTGGTTTGGATATTCTTCTGGATGGTACGCACACTAACATCCTGGAGGAGCATGGGATTCTGTTCCTTAAGCTGTCTTGCTGTGAGGTGAGGGTTTTGGTCTAGCTGACGCTTGATGTGGGCCAGAGTCCTGCCACTAATCTTTGGGCGCCACCCACCACCATGTAAGTGGTGAGGAATCTCACGCTCTCCCGAGGACTTAAATTTAACAATGAGGCGGCGCACTGTCACTGGCTTCACACCGGTCTGATGACTTATTTCCTTGGTGCTGAGGCCTAATTTATAGCACTCGATCACTCGCACAATATTATCCTCACTTGTGTAAGCTTTTGACATGACGGGAAATATTACGAGCCTGTTTAATAATCCTTGCAGTAGGTCGCGGAGGCAGTACGGGTGGTGGCACGTGCGAGAAGAAACACGACCACTCAAGACAAACGTAATCAACACTGACAGCTGTTGTCATTTAAATTAACGGCCAAGAATTCGAAATGTTGCCATATAGTCATTTTTCCCCGGGCGGTCTCCCGCGCTGGGTAATATGCAAAAATAATAGTCACGCAAGATTGTCCCGCGCTGCTCACCGCGATCACGTCGAGAGGCGCCGACTGTATATATATATATATATATATATATATATATATATATATATATATATATATTTTTTTTTTTTTTTTTTTCAACGTATGACATTGGGTGTTGCTATATATATATATATATATATATATATATATATATATATATATATATATATATATATATATATATATATATATATATATATATATATATATATATATATATATATATAATTGCATAGAAATACTAGTAATGTTAAAATGAAAGGAAAAGTAACAAATAAAATATAGTCGAAGTTTCAAGACATCAAGAAATTAAATCTAGAAAAAATACAAATTAATTGGCCTGGGATTTGAATGTACTAATTAATAATGAAAGGACTGTAAGGAGGAGGTGAGCGGTGAGGCCACGCGAACAAGTACCATATGCTCCCAAACTTTACAGTAATGAGAAGAAATTAAACGTTATCAGGTAAAAATTTACAGAGCTCCTCTTGAAAAAAAGAAAAAAAAATTGCAGAGCGAGACAAGATAACACGTGTGTCTGATACTGCGTGCTTTCCTTACTCCTGTGTTGGTTGGCTTACCAATTGTCACTATCTATCTGTCATCACTCATTGTAATTATTGTTCCTGGTATGCTCGTCTTCAGCTCTCTCTCTCTCTCTCTCTCTCTCTCTCTCTCTCTCTCTCTCTCTCTCTCTCTCTCTCTCTCTCTCTCTCTCTCTCTCTCCCTCTCTCCTTTTCATCTTCAGGAAGTAAAAAATACATGAAGAGCGAGAGGCGGAGGAAAGGTTGGTGTTTACGAAAGAGAGAGAGAGAGAGAGAGAGAGAGAGAGAGAGAGAGAGAGAGAGAGAGAGAGAGAGAGAAATATACGGGACGAAGATTATATAAAAGAAAATGTAATAGAAGAGTAAGAGACGAAAGGAGAAAAAAGACTTACATTTACTATGAGATATTACGATAATACGACATAGGAAGATGTGGC
>NC_087196.1:340000-370000 GCF_035594125.1 Scylla paramamosain
CTCTCTCTCTCTCTCTCTCTCTCTCTCTCTCTCTCTCTCTCTCTCTCTGTGTGTGTGTGTGTGTGTGATTTCACATAATTCTTCGTATTTTTTCTATAATAATAAAATACTCTTTGATTTTCCTCACAATTCCATCATAAACTACTGAGAAAACATTCACTCATACAATATATTTTCCAATTCTCTATAATATTTTCTTTGATTCATTGCGTCCATTAAACCCAAACATCATTCTTCTTCTCTTTACATCACGTAAACTGCTTCTCTTCTCCCATATACACAACCACAACCACCATCGCCGCCGCAACCACCACCACCACCACCACCACTACCACCACCTGTCCACCCTTCCTTCTTTCAGTCTATTCAAGGCCATCCCAACAAAACTTCTCTCGATTAACTTGTCTCTCCTCCCTCCCTCTCTTCCTTCAGGCTATTTCAGGAAAACTTTTATTCATTAACTTCTTCCTCTTTTCCTTCAATCTATTTCAGAACATTCCAGGAAAATTCTCTCCTTTAACACACACACACACACACACACACACACAAGCTCAGATCACTACCAGACCGCCCTAAGGAGACCTAACTAGTTTAGATAAGTCAAATCACTATTGAACCACCTTAAGAAACTCAAACAAGCTCTAACAAGCCTTATAAGTCCAGATAAACCAAAACAAGCCCAATAACCCTCGTAGCTAGCGTCACAGGGCAAAGGAGAGTTGTATGCAAAGACCACAAGCCTGATGTAACCCAAAACAATCCTATTTTTTTCCTTTTGTACATCCCTTTTTTCCCTCACCACACCCTTTATCATAACCACACAAGCTCAAATCACTCTCCTAATAAGCCCAGACGAGCCCACTGACTCTCGCAGCGTTCAAAGTACATAACCCTGATTTAATCCAACATCTAAACCCTTTATCGTCTAGTATACCCATCTTTTTTACACCAAACCCTTTATCATAACGACACAACCCCAAATCATTCTTCTAGACACCCTTAATAACACGTAATAAGCCCAGTAACCCTCGCAGCGCAGCGTCGGGGGGCTAAGGAGTGTTACATGCAAAGTCCACAAGCTTGATTTAATCCGTGTTTACGCCCTGCCTAGCCGCGCCTGAGTCTCCGGCGGCTGTTTAAGGCTTAGTGGGGCAGCGTCTTGGAGCGAGGCGCACGTGGAGTGAAACATTGGCTAGTCAAACACAAAGCGGCGATATTTCAAGCCCGGCTACTCTCTTTTAACTGAGGGAGAGGAGGAGGAGGAGGAGAAGCAGGAGGAAGAAGAGGAGGAGGAGAAGGAGGAGGAGGAGGACGAGTAGAGAAAAAGAGGCCTTGTTCGTCCTTTTATTTTGTAAAATGTTTTTAAAAGGAGAAATTGTGAGGCAAGGGCAATTATTGTGATGTATCTGACCTAGGGAGAGGAGGGAGAGGGGAGACTGTGAAGGGAGCGAGGGAGAGGAAGAGAGAGAGTTATGGTGGGAGGGAGAGAATTACTGGTGGGAAGGAGAAGCGAAGGGAGAGAGAGAGTCATGGGTGGGTAGGAAGAGAGAGAGAGAGAGAGAGAGAGAGAGAGAGAGAGAGAGAGAGAGAGAGAGAGAGAGAGAGAGAGAGAGGTACAATGACATGCTAGGTAGATTGCGAGTCAGACAGCCTGAGAAAGTAATAGACAGAGTTTGAAATCGGTAAGTGTATGGTGTGTGCGATGTGGTCGAGGGTGGGAGGGCGCGGGAGGCGGGGCGGTGGGAGAGAGACTGATAAATATAAATACGAGTAAGTGAATAGGATAAACTGGTGGAGAGATAGATAGAGGAGTCAACAAGTGAATGAAAGACACAGATGCAGATACGAGAAGGTGAATGAAGTAAATTGGTGAATAGATCAATAGATAAGGAGTCAGTAAGTGAAATAGAATAACTGGGTAAGATGTCTGGATGGAAAAATGAATAGGGAATCAAATGAATAAAATGCGTTAATACAAGGATTAAGTAACATGGAAGCTTGATAGATTGATTAGCCAATTAGTGAATAAATAACTAAATACAAAAAAAGGCAAGGTTAAAAATAATGAAACGTAAGTGATTCGAGTAAACAGACTGATGAATAACTATATTAATAAACAAACATAAGTGAATAAACTTTTTCTCAAGCAGCGTGGTGGGTGACTAGGTGAAGCTCGGTAGTCAGGCCATTAGAGTCCAGTTGAAAGAGAGGCTCAAAAGAAGACAAAGTAAATTAATGAATAGGGATGAGAGGTGGAGACTGCCAGGGATGTTTTACTGAGGACCTGCCACGTGTAGGCCTGAAGGCTTCTTGCAGCTTCCCTTACGCCCTCAAAACGTGTTCATGTACGAGTAGATGCGTAAACAGTTATATATTTGCTTTTAGTAGATACACATGACATATAAGTAAGAAAACAAATATTTTAACTAAATTGCGAAAATAATGAATTATGATGGTGAAGAAACTTTGTCATTAAAAAAAAAAGGAACAGAATGAATATCAACGGTTTTAAGGTAGTGGATAGTGATGGATAACACACACACACACACACACACACACTTCAAACACATCACAAGAGGTAATAAAAAGAAGAAAAAAAACTGCAATAATAATAATAACAGTACTGGAGAATATCAGCATAATTTGGAAGGAGTGTTGCACGCAGCCTGCATGTTGAAGCGCCTTGGCCTCTCAGCAGGACTGTTTTCAAAGGCCACATAGATGATCAGTAGGATTCTCATCTCTAACTATTACAAGCTTGAACCCGTTATTTCTTATCCCATCTTGATTACTGACCTTGAGAATTTCGTTTGTTACCATTATTTACGTCACCAGTACCACAGAAAGACCTCATCAATCTCTTCTTAATCTTTTTTTGTCCTATCCTGACTACTGGTCTTGAGAATTTCGTTTGTTTAGCCTTGATACATCGCCACTACCACAGAAAGATCTCATCAATCTCCTCTTAATCTTCTTATCCTATCATGACTACTGACCTTGAGAATTTTGCTTACGTCACCCTTCTTGTATTCTCTGTGGCAATGAATGACCTATCAGATCCCTCTTTAAACAGACGCCTCACTGGAGACAAGTGAAAGCGTAAATCTAACTTGATCAAGATTTAAGCCATTGTTTCTCTCTCTACAATCCTGAAAAAATTAAAAAAGCACTCTTGAAAACATAACATATACGTATATTTCACGAGAACCCCTTAATGCATTAGAGAGAGAGAGAGAGAGAGAGAGAGAGAGAGAGAGAGAGAGAGAGAGAGAGAGAGAGAGAGAGAGAGAGAGAGAGAGAGAGAGAGAGAGAGAGACAGTAAATTATTGGTGTTTATCAGAATTTTTTCCCATCATGTGCATTAAGGTCGCCATCCAGCGAAAGAGAGAGAGAGAGAGAGAGAGAGAGAGAGAGAGAGAGAGAGAGAGAGAGAGAGAGAGAGAGAGAGATCGCTGATTTCATACCACTCATTGAATACATTATCACCAGTTTCTCTCCCACGTAGGCCTGAAGAGAGAGGGAGAGGGGAGAGGAGTGAGAGGGAGGGAGAGTCACGGTCCAGCGGTCCTCACAGTGTGTAGCAGATTGTTGCTCCCGCGGGTCATGTCAGCCTGATCTGGTAACACAGATAGCCGTCGCCGCCGCCGCCGCCGCCGCCTCCTCCTCCTCCTCCTCTTCCTCCTAATTTTTTTTTTAGTTTCTTTTTTTTTCTTTTTTCTTGTTTTCTTCTTGTTTTTGTTGTTGTTCCTGTTCGTTCTCGTTCTTCTTTTTCTCCTCCGCCTTCTATACTTTTTATTGTCATCATCATCATCATCATCATTATCATCATCATCATCTTCGTCTCGTTGTTGTTGTTGTTGTTGTTGTTGTTGTTGTTGTTGTTGTTGTTGTTTTCTGTTTTCACGTTCAAAATTTCCTCCACTCTTGTATTTTTTTCTCGCCCTCTTCCTCGTCAGTTTCCCTTTCCTCCTCCTCCACCTCGTCCTCCTCTTCCTGTTTTTTTTTTTTTAATACACGTGAAGGGAACAGACGAAAGACGCAAAAACAAGAAAATGAAAAAAAAATAAAATAAAAATAATAAACACTCCCTCAAAAATAAAAAGGACAAGCTAAAAAAAAAAGAGAAAAAGAAAGAATAATTCAGCTAATGTAGTTTTTGGGGTGTTGGTAATCTCTTTGAAAATTACATGTTATGATGGCACTGATGATATTGATAGACACCTTGTTTACTGATAAGCAAAACTACACGAGGAAAATATTGGTGTAATTAAGATTAGTGTGGTTGCGAAAGGATGAGTGTGTGTGTGTGTGTGTGTGTGTGTGTGTGTGTGTGTGTGTGTGTGTGTGAGTGTCTGAGTGAGTGAGTGAGTGTGCACGCTTGATATCTCGACACACACACACACACACACACACACACACACACACACACACACACTTCCTCACAGGGAGGCGTCAGGCCGTTCGCTATCAGGGCTCTGTCTCTAATTACCAACAGCTGACATGTGGGGTCTCCCAGGGGACCAAGATGGGTCCTCTATGCTTCCTCCTCCTCATTAACGACGCCCTCACTGACACCCCCCCATCGCTGGAAGTATGTGGACGACTGTACCGTGGGCGTCCCAGAATCCACCAAGAACCCGGACTACTCGCCACTGCAAGCAATTCTGGAGCGACTGCAGACGTGGACGGAGGAGAGCAGGATGACCATCAACCACAGCAAAACTGTGGTGATGCATTTCTGTACCTCCTCTGTACCAGTGCCCCCTCCCCGGCTCACAGTGGGCCCTCACCCCCTCCAGGTGGTCCGATGTGCCAAGCTTCTCGGAGTCACGGTGGATGACCAGCTGACCTGGAAGCAGCATGTCGCCAGCACCGTGAGATCAGCTACCTACAGGCTGTACATGCTGCGCAGACTCAGGTCGCTGGGGACGCCGACAGATGAGTTAAGGGGGGTGTACCTTATCTTCATCCTCCCCAAACTCATGTACGCCTCCCCAGCGTGGTCCTCCTCCCTCACACACACTCAACAGCTACAGCTAGAGAGTGTGCAGAAAAGGGCGTGCAGGGTCATCCTTGGCCCTGCCTACACCACCTATGAAGAAGCCCTGACCACCCTGAGTCTGTCCAGACTATCCACCAGGCACCGAGAGGCTCTGGAGAAGTTTGGGAGGGGACTACTGCATCACCCACGTCTCAGAAACATGCTGCCGCCTGACGCGCCTCCCCCGACCCGTGCCACCAGACACCACAACAAGATAACGCCCCTAAAGGCGCCGCGCACTGACCGGTACAGACTCAGTGCGATTCCCACCATGGTGCGAGCCATCAATCAATAGTCTCTTCTAGATTAGACTTACCTTTAGGATTAATGTTAAGTATTTCCCCATCCCCTCTGTACATTTTCACTTTGTTAACTGCCTAAATAATAAACCGTTTATTATTATTATTATTATTATTATTATTATTGTTATTATTATTATTATTATTATTATTATTATTATTATTACACACACACACACACACACACACACACACACACACACACACACACACACACACACACACACACACACACACAGATCACTAACACTTAACAAAGCTTCATTATAACACGAGTGACCACACCGCTCTTTAACACGCCCCGCCCCGCGGGGCGTGTTAAAGAGCGGTGTGGTGTTAAAGAGCTCTTTATCTTTATCCTTTTTCTTTTGCTTCTCCTTTTCTCCTTGTCCATTTTTTTTCACTTCTTCCTTCCCAACTCCTTCCCTATTCCTCTTCCTTCTCTATCTTCACCTTCACCACCATCACAATCATCACCCTCACTTCCCTCACCATCCTATCTTCTTCACTCTTCCACTCTCACACTCCCTTACTCTAAAATTCTCCCTTTCCTTCTTTTCTCCACTTATCCTCTTCCTCCTTTCCTTCTTCCTTTCCCTTTCTTATTCCTTTTATCCCTCCTTCCCTCCCTCGTAGCTGCAGTCCTTCCCTTCTTCCTCTCCCTTTCTTCCCTCACTTTCTCTCCCTCCCGGAAGCGACGTCGTTAGGGAGAAGGAAGGCGAGCAGTGACGTCATCAGGGAGGGAGGGAGGGAGAGAGAGGGAGGGGGAAAACGCGCTACAGGGAGGGACGGAGGAGAGAAAGTAAGATAGGGAGAGAGGGGAGAGGGAGGGAGGGATGCCACGTGCTGAGATATGGGTGGTGGGAAGGGAGAGGGAAGGGAGTGTTACCAGTAAGGGGAGAGGATTAAGTGATTGTTGTTGTTATTGGTCGTATTAAAACTGTCGCTGGAATGTGTAACAGCTCACAAAAATCACCTGCATAGAATATTTACTAACACCGACAAGGGAGGAAAGGCATCAATTAAAGAACCTGTTGTTACTATTACTCGTATTAACATTTCCACTGTGACAGGAGACCGTTAATGAAAATCACTGTGCTGAAGGAAGAACACAGATTAAAACAGTATATTTTCCAGTTTCTAGTATAGTGTTTAAATGTGCATTGCTGCGATTATTGCTTGAATTAAAACCTCCACTACGCTCTGTGTGAAATCTTTACTTGGCACCCATAAGGAAGAAACGGGATAAAAAATAGTAGGGTTTCCAATTTCGTGACTCCAGTGAAATGTTCAGAGGTGGATGTAGAAGAGAAGTGCCTGGAGTCACTTCGTGAACTGTGTGAAAAAAAAAAAAAATGTGGCGAAAACATTGAGAGACGCGAAACAGGAAAGCTAAAAAAAAAAAAAAAAAAAATCCGAATTCCATGCTTGTAGTGAAAATATTAGAAGTGGACTTAGAAAAACAATGTGACTGAGAACTGAAAATTTGTGACAGACAACGATGAAACTCTAATGGTCAAATAAAGTAATTTAGATATAACTCATATATCTGACAATACACGGCAGGAAGAAAGAGAGGAAAAACCCAAGAGAAGCTTCATGGATGCAGTGAAAGAGGACATGCCTGTATTGGGTGTGACTGAGGGAGGCGCAGAAGACCCGAGCACGTTGGAGGAGGAGGCAGCCTACAAAAGTAGTAGTCATTTGGTGCTCAGATAAAAACACTCATTCTCAACTTAGCAAATACTGAAAGGGAAGGAAAAAATAAGCCGAAATTGTAAAAAGAAAAAAAAAGTAGTAATTTGGTGCACAGATAAAAAACACTCATTCTCAACTTAGCAAATGCTGAAAGGGAAGGAAAATTAAGCCGAAATTGAAAAAAAAAAAAAAAGAGTAGTAGTAGTAATTTGGTGCTCAGATAAAAAAAATATCCATTCTTAACTTAGCAAATACTGAAGGGAAGGAAAAAATAAGACGAAATTGAAAAAAAAAAGTAGTAATTTGGTGCACGGATAAAAACACTCATTCTCAACTTAGCAAATACTGAAAAGAAAGAAAAAAATAAGCCGTAATTGAAAAAAAAAGTAGTAGTAATTTGGTGCACAGATAAAAAACACTCATTCTCAACTTAGCAAATACTGAAAGAAAGGAAAAAGAAACCACAATTGAATCTTATCAAACACAAATTATTTAAAACGCAAACTAAAGATAACATTTAATAGATATACTTAAAAAAAAAATAATAATTTGTATATTAGTTATACATATGTTGTTCTTCAGGCAGGAACGCGAAAGAACATCATGATACAAGGGAATGGAATTAAATGTATCAGGTATTAGTGTCAGGAAAAAAAAAAAAAAAACGAGAATATTAAAGAGAGATATGGAAAGCTCAAAGTATCAGTGTGCATCGATATTCTTGCATCAGGGAACATGAGGAGCTTTTCAGAGCAACATAAAAGGGAACAGAACGAAAAGGATCAGTTACGAGTGTCAGGAAAAAAAAAAAAGAAGTGTTAAGGACTGGGAAGGGAAGATCAAAGTATCGGACAGTCAGTAACAGTGAATATCAAATAAAATAAAGAGTCAATAAGTATGAGGCCATTAGGGAAGGTATCAACACGTTACAGGGAGAGGATTATGGTGTGGGAGGGTGTGAGGGAGAGGTGAGGGAGTGAAAGGATCAATGGCAAGTGTCACAGGGAGGGTCAGGAAGGCACGTGGCAAGGAGGGGAGGGGGGGAAGACTTACTACTTATCGTCCTGATGGTTTTATTGACCTCCCCATGACCTCCCCCTGACCTCTCCCTTTGCCTGATCCTCCTAGCCTCCCTGACCTCCCTGACTCAGCTAAATAAGCACTTAAAGTCACCCTTCCTCACTCCTTCCCTCCATTCCTCTCCCTTCCTCTTACTCTTCTTCCATTCTTCTCTCTCTTTCACTCTTCTCTCTCTTTTTTTCTATTCTGATTCAATTTTCAGTCACAGTTCCTTAATTTCTCTTCCTCCTTCTCTCTCTCTTTTCTCTCTTTTCTTCCATCTTGTCTCTTTATCAGTCTTCTTTCTCTTTTCCTCCCTCTTATTCTTTTATTCTTTCTCTTCCATTTCCTTTCTTTCGCTGTTCACCTCTCTATTACACCTCTCACTCTCATTGCCTCTCTCTCTCTTCTCTCTTTTTCCTTCCTCTTTCTTGTTTACTTTTCATTTTTTTCCTATTTTCTTTCACATTTTTTTCATTCTTTTCACTCATTGTAGTTTCTCTCTCTCTCTCTCTCTCTCTCTCTCTCTCTCTCTCTCTCTCTCTCTCTCTCTCTCTCTCTCTCTCTCTCTCTCTCTCTCTCTCTCTCTCTCTCTCTCTCTCATGTTTATTTCAACAGTTCTGGTCAAATATATTACAAGGGACGAGGCACTATATCTGGCTACCTTATAATAATATCACATCAGCCAACATAAATTTCAATAAGTCCTTCTTTACTTTGAATCATTAAGAGCAAACCCTTTCTGGAGCAATTTATTATTTCTCAATGGAAGAATTTGCAATGACTTTTCTCAGGCATTTTTTTTTTTATCATCACGTTGTTTACTTCATGATAAACACCTCATATTCATTCTCATTCTCCTCCTCCTCCTCCTCCTCCTCCTCCTCTTTCTCCTACGTCTTCTTATCTTCCTCCTCACCTTCAGCCTCTCCCTTACCCTCTGCTTTCTATTTTCACCCTAACCTAACAGCTCAAATATCTCCCTCACTCCCCTCACTCCCCCTCACAAGCTGGTTTCTCCCCTTACCTTCCCCTCGCCGCTTCTGTGACAGCTTTACGTTGTCTTCAGAATTTTTTTTTTTTTTTTTTTTTACATAGCAATCACGTTAAGGGGGAGAGAGGGAGGGGGAGAAAAAATCTGGGGAGGTAATTCCGTTTCCTCGTAAATTCACATCTGTCTCCAACTCACGGAATGAAAAATTGTCTCTTATTTCTCCCCTCTTGTTTTGGAGGGCGTAGGTGGAGCGGGTGGAGAGGAGCGAAGTGGGTGGTGTGTGGAGCAGTAGGTGGAAGGTTGATAACTCCTGCCACTGGTTTGGTGTGTGTTTGTGTGTCGTTGTGTTGGTCTCGCTGTGGGGAGGAATATTTGTTGTTGCGCCTCATTATTTATTACTCGCTAGGGGGAAGTAACCTGAAGGGCGCGCTGTGAATGGTGTACTCAGTGGTCCTCTGTGATAAGTGTTCGACTCTTGACCAGCAGGGGCACAGGAAACGCAGGTAACAGTGCAGGTGTTTATTCACAGAAGGTGTGAACAGAAGGCTGGAGGTAGGTGATCTCCCGGCGCCAGGCCGCGCACTTCCACTTAACACTTATGACTGAAGCCTAGCTCGTTCACTCATACACGTATTCATGCCTCACACAAGTCTCGCTCATTCACTCGTTCACACAACTAGCTAACAACCACACACCTCCCCCGAGACATAAGGAAGATTCCTTATCTTTGTTATGGCTACCGTAACACATGAAACAAAGTTACAATGATTGAAGTACAGAAAACACGGTACATATACACAAAACAAACACAGCGTACAATGAACACGTACGACTAATCGTAGGTGCTACGGTGCCACCGCACCTGCAGTCGTCTCGGCTCCCTACGCTGTCGGCTGCTTCGACGCTCTGGTTGCTCTCGGCCACGGTGTACCCCGTTACCCTGATGCTCCGGGCTGCCGGGATGGTGGTGTTCCTCGTGACCCTGATGCTGAAGCGCTGCACCGCCATGAGCGGTGTGCTGCTCGACAGGAAGGGGAGCAAGAGGTCTGTGTGGGCGTAGGTGTCTTCTATTACGCCACATCACGCGACCGCTGCCCATCTTGATGAGGTAGTCTCTCCTTCGCCCAACAGCCACGATGACACCCAGGCGATCCCAGAGGCCTGTCGTGTGATCTTGAACGTCGACGTGGCCACCGAGGTGCAGGAGAGGAAGAGTACGGGCGGACGCGTCGTGGCGAAGTTTCGCTTTCTTCCTCAGTCGCTCTGCCTTGGCGTCGCACTCATCAGCAGCGCGCTGCCACTGCTGAGCGTATGAGCGATGATGAGCCGGGACACAGGACCTCATAGGATGACCGAAGAGGACTTGTGCTGGTGATCGCCCTTCCGCCCTCGGAGTGTTGCGCAGTTCCAGCAACCCGCGAGCGAACGCATCCTCGTCCAGGTGTCCCTGCTGTGTGGTCGTGAGGATCAGCTTCTTCACGGACTTGACCGCTGCCTCGGCGTGACCATTGGAGCGTGGATAATGAGGTGAAGATACACGATGCTCCACCCCCCATCGAGCCAGGAAGCGCCGTACCGATGAAGAAGTGAACTGCGGTCCACCGTCAGTCCTCAGGAGAACAGGCACGCCCGTGTCGGCGAACACACCCCGAAGGACACGAACGAGCTGATCAGCCGATGCTGGACGTGAGCATGCAGACACGTGAGGCCACCCAGACAAGCGATCTACATACACGAGGTATGTACGGCCTGCTGCGTGGAAGTAGTCTGCAGAAACTGACTCAAACACCCTGCTGGGTGTGTCCGTGTCCTGCCAGAGAGGTTCGTTGGCTTGGCTTGGTAGGAGTGGACGGCATAGTGAGCATCCAGAAACGACGTTCTCAACGTCTCTGTCCATACCAGGCCAGTACACCGTTTGTCGGGCCCGTCGCTTGGTGCGCTCCATCCCCTGATGACTGTCATGGAGTCGCTCTAGTGTTTCTCGGCGGAGGCTGTGAGGAATAAGAAGCCTCGGCCCGTAAACCACCAGGTCGTCGTCTACGGCCAGCAGACTGCGCACCGGCCAGTACGTACGCAAGCGGTGATCGAGGTCGTGGCAATGATCAGGGAAGCCCTCGATGATGACGTTCTTGAGCAAGCAGTACTCCCCGTCTCTTGCTGCTGCGGCACGTACCATTTCCACAGTCTGATCCTGGAGTGGTGCTAAGCGGACGCCGTCCTCATTGGTGGCAGATAACGCTGAGATGACCGCTGAGTGGAGAGGGTCGAGGTCACCAGAAGTAGCAGCATCCTCTTCCTCCACTGGGTCCTGTACTGGAGCACGTGAGAGGGCGTCGGGCACACAGTGCGTAGATAGAGGTGGCTGCGAGGCGGTCGGGTACTTGATGGAGCTGTTGCCGGTGTGCTGTTCTTCCCTGCGTAGCGGTCGGATTTGAGCCGGAAAATCTTCGGGGAGGATTCCGAGAGCGATGGAATCGTACCAGCTAAGCAGCGCCCCCTTCACCTCCTTCACCACGCTCACAACAGTCTCAGCTTCCCTGTCGCCCAGTTGCAAGTGCGACGAGAAAGTTCCTACACAGGTGAGGGGGTGATTACCGGCAGCATAAAGTCCATCACCATCAGCGGGCGCCAAGCTGGAGGGCGGGATTCCAAGGAGTGTTGCCGTGTCGAGGCCAATAACGGTCGTTTCGGCCCCAGAGTCAGGAGTCCACGTAATCTTGTCTCTTCCAGCGGGATGTGTGGCGGTAATGAGCACCTGGGGCGCAGGTCGTGCCGTCACCGTCTTTGTGTATACGCCTGATAAGAGCTGGTATACACTGGCACTGGCTCCCCGCCTCGGGCCTGCACCGCGATGAGGAGAGACAGTTGAGGAACTCCTCGAAGCTCCTCGTCGTTTCCTCACTGTCTGCTGACATACACTCGCAAAATGCCCTCTTTTCCCGCAGTTACGACACACTTTATCTATTGCCTGGCATCCCCTTTTGTCACTGCGACAATCTTTGCCACAACGATAACAGCCCGTGGGGCTTGAGCCCCCGAAACTGCCCTTCCTGTAGTTCGAGACAGCGTTCACACCATGGCTCGAAGAGTGAGAGCCGCCCCTTAGTACTGCACTACACTGGTTAGCGCTCTCTGATGCTCTGCAAATATCTATGGCGTTTTCAAGGGTGAGTTTCTTGTTTTCCAGCATGCGTTTCAGAGCCACTTCGTCTCGTGTCCCAACGACAATTCTGTCACGCAGCTGATGGTTTATGCACTGGTCGCAAAAGTCACAGAAATTGGCGATTTCCTTTACAGCACATAAAAAGTCGTCAAAACCTTCTTGCGTTTCTTGCACGCGGGAGTAGAAGTCTCTTCTATCCATGATGATGTTGCGCTGGCTTCGCAGGTACTCACACATTGCATCGAGGATGGTTCTTAACTCCGCGTCTCTCGGTAAGCTTATCCCGTAGCGAAGTGTACGGGTCCACTCGTCGTCTAGGACAGCAGCGAGTGCCGCCCTCTGCTCAGCCAGGGAGAGACAGTCTATCCTGGCGAGGGTTACGTATCCTTCAAACTTATGGCGCCACGTGTCGAACTCACGTAAAGATGCTGACGCCGTTAAGTGAGGAATGATGGTGGCGGACGTCGGGAACCTCGCGCCCTGGGTAGACGTGCTGCGGGCTGTGGTTTCGCCTTCATTGCTCGCCGTGGTGCGACTGGGAGCTTGTGTCCCCACTCTCTCCAGCAGCTGGGTTAAACGCTCCTCGCGAGCCTGACTCTGCTCCGACTGTCGCGCTAGCAGAGCCTGACTCTGCTCCGACTGTCGCGCTAGCAGGGCAGCCAGCGCCTCCAACTGCTTCTCCATTCTGCGCCGTACCCACTGCAGCCTTGTCCTGATCCTACTCACTGCGCCATGTTCGACTCTTGACCAGCAGGGGCACAGGAAACGCAGGTAACAGTGCAGGTGTTTATTCACAGAAGGTGTGAACAGAAGGCTGGAGGTAGGTGATCTCCCGGCGCCAGGCCGCGCACTTCCACTTAACACTTATGACTGAAGCCTAGCTCGTTCACTCATACACGTATTCATGCCTCACACAAGTCTCGCTCATTCACTCGTTCACACAACTAGCTAACAACCACACAATAAGTAGGGCGCCATTCATCTCACTCTTCCTTTCTCATTTTTTTTTTTTTTTCCTCTCGTCACTTTTATCACTTTAGTGTGTAGTCTTTACTTTTTGTCTTGGTTTCAGGTTATGTAAGTTTGTGCTCTCTCTCTCTCTCTCTCTCTCTCTCTCTCTCTCTCTCTCTCTCTCTCTCTCTCTTGTTCGACCTCCGTCTCGTCATCTTGGACCTCTTTCCCTCCTCTTCCTCTTCTCTCTCTCTCATACCCTCATGCACCTCTTCCTTCTTCGTCTTCTCCTTATCCCTTCCTTCCTTGCTTCCTGCCTTGCCCAACACCTCGCCGCCATCCATCACCACGACCACCACATCAAGCGGCAGTGATCAGGTGGAGACTAACCATACTTGCTCCCGCCCTAGTTATAGCGTAAGGGAGCAAATCATTCCTACCTTCCCCTCGACCCTATATACAATACGCACATTCCCCTCGCGCCCTATCGATCCAGGAGAGGTCAAGGCATCGGCACAGGGAAGGACGTTATGCAGGAAAGGAGAGGAGCAGGAAGAACATAAGAAAGTGATACTCGGGGAAGCAGGGGCGTAGGAGTGTTGGGGAGCTGGGGACGGGGAGGGAATGAGGTGGTGATGGAGGGGAAAGATGCGAGAGGCAAGTAGGGTGTCCATCGCGTTGTCCTGGGGGAAAATAAGACGTGGGTGTGTGGTGGAAACTGTTGCTAGTGTGTCTGGTCGTGTTTTTTTTTTTTTTTTTTTTTGCGGAGTTGGTGTTGGTGGAGTCTTGGCCTTTTGTTTTCCCTTGTTTCTCCAGAAGGGGCATAATAAAACACAAAGGAGGAACAAAGAGCTGCTGATTTGTTGGCTCTTTGGAGATTATTGATGAAAGTGGAAGAAGAGGAAGAGGAGGAAAAAGACCACCACATATGGAAAATAAATAAAAGTAGATTTGTCGTTTCTTACAGGGATATTTGTGGTGACTAGACCATCTATTATACAGCAACAGAAATATGATATCATACGTAGATGACGTGGAGGAGAAGAACGATGACGAGAACAAAGACGAAGCGTGGGAGGACAAGGAAGACAAGAATGATTCAAAGGAGGGCGATGACAAGCAGAAAGATGAAAATAATGATCATGAGGAGGAGGAGGAGGAGGAGGAGGAGGAGGAAAAAAAAAGAAGAAGAAGAGGAAAAAATCAAGGCACACACACTGAGTGAGCACTGGCGCCCCGTTATCTACACTTCCACCACACTCCATTAATCCAAACATTATCGTTAAAAAAAAAAAACGCAACTAAATAAGCGAGATATGTAATTAATTTACAAAAACGTACTCATTATAATATAAATAATCCATTTATTGAAGAAGAAGAAGTGAAGAAAGAAGAAATAAGGATATTGAAAGGCATAGAATGGAAGATAGGAAGAGGAGGAGAAAATAAGATAGAGAAAGGAAAATAAAAAGATAGGAAACGAGGAAGTGGTTCGAGACGGGAAAATAGAAAATAAAGTAATGAGAAAGAACGAGAAACTGAGAAACCTGAACGAATGAGGGGAACAGAATGAACAGAAATAAAGGAATGTAAGATAAACGACAAAAAAAAAAGAACGAAAAGGAGAGATCATAAAAAAAGAAAGAATAGGAAACGAAGAGCGATAAAAACCGAAAAAAAGGGAAGGTGTTGAAGATAAGAAAGAAAGAAGAGAGAGAGAGAGAGAGAGAGAGAGAGAGAGAGAGAGAGAGAGAGAGAGAGAGAGAGAGAGAGAGAGAGAGGAAGTGAAGGAGAGGAGAGATGAAGGGCAACTGGATGGAAAGTAAAGACAAATGTAGAGGAAAGGAAAGAAAAGAGGAAAATGAAGGCAAAGGAAAGAGGAAATGAGAGAAATAGCGGAGGGCATGCTTTACTTCGCCAGCCCAAGTGGAAGCTAATTACTTGTCTGTCTCTCCCCCTTCCTCTCCCTTCTGCCGCACCCTTTCCTCTTCCTTTATTACCCTCCACATTCATCTCATTTTCTCTCTATCCCTTCCCTTTATTCTTTCCTTCCCTATGTTGTTCCTTCTGCTATATACAGATATTCTCTCTCCCTCTCTCCCATCCTCCCTCCCTCCCTCCCTCTCTCTCTCTCTCTCTCTCTCTCTCTCTCTCTCTCTCTCTCTCTCTCTCTCTCTCTCTCTCTCTCTCTCTCTCTCTCTCTCTCTCTCTCTCTCTCTCTCTCTCTCTCTCTCTCTCTTAATACGATTTAATCTCTCTCTTCAAGAACAGCGACGTGTAATCAATGGTGCATTAGCTTCTCTTAAGCACAACACTCACCATCATTACACTCCGGCAGCGTTCTATCATTAGGTGTTGTCAAGATTGTCTGATGCCTGCAATCTTCCTAATTTTATGGCCACTACATTCTTTCGGCTTCTTAAAGCTGATGTGTTTTTTTTTTTTTTTTTTTTTTTTTTTTATGTAGGAAGGATACTGGCCAAGGGCAACAAAAATCTAATAAAAAAAATGCCCACTGAAATGCCAGTCCCTAAAAGGGTCAAAGCAGTGGTCAAAAATTGGTGGATAAGTGTCTTGAAACCTCCCTCTTGAAGGAATTCAAGTCATAGGAAGGTGGAAATACAGAAGCAGGCAAGGAGTTCCAGAGTTTACCAGAGAAAGGGATGAATGATTGAGAATACTGGTTAACTCTTGCGTTAGAGAGGTGGACAGAATAGGAGTGAGAGAAAGAAGAAAGTCTTGTGCAGCGAGGCCGCGGAAGGAGGGGAGGCATGCAGTTAGCAAGATCAGAAGAGCAGTTAGCATGAAAATAGCGGTAGAAGACAGCAAGAGATGCAACATTGCGGCGGTGAGAGAGAGGCTGAAGACAGTCAGTTAGAGGAGAGGAGTTGATGAGACGAAAAGCTTTTGATTCCACCCTGTCTAGAAGAGCAGTATGAGTGGAACCCCCCCCAGACATGTGAAGCATACTCCATACATGGACGGATAAGGCCCTTGTACAGAGTTAGCAGCTGGGGGGGGTGAGAAAAACTGGCGGAGACGTCTCAGAACACCTAACTTCATAGAAGCCGTTTTAGCTAGAGATGAGATGTGAAGTTTCCAGTTCAGATTATAAGTAAAGGACAGACCGAGGATGTTCAGTGTAGAAGAGGGGGACAGTTGAGTGTCATTGAAGAAGAGGGGATAGTTGTCTGGAAGATTGTGTCGTGTTGCTGTATTTATCCTTTTTTTTTTGTTGGTTTTTGTTTTCCCTGTTGTGTGTGTGTGTGTGTGTGTGTGTGTGTTGACCCATTCATTCTTTATATTGTCTGTGCCGGTGTTTCCCTTCTCGTTTTTTTCTTGCTCCTCTTTTGTTTGTTGTCCTCTGTATTATAATGTTTATCAATTTGTTCTTCATATTATGTGTACCAGTGTCTTCCTTCTTTTTTTCTGTACCTTTCGCTTTGTTATACTCTTTTTTTACGATGTGTAAGATTATATATTCTTTCTGTGCTTGTTTTTTTTTTATTCTTTTTATAATCTGTATTACGGCCACACGTATTTTCATGTTCGGTTTTTTTTTTCCCTCCTCTTTCTTTGTTCTCCACACTTATCACTTCTTTGTGTGTTTTATTTTCTTTTGCTTGCTGGTTTAGGAATCATTTCCTATTTATTTCACACTTCACTAAATAAAGAAAGGGAGTTCCATTACTTTCAAGTTAATACTTGTATTTGTCTTCCGCACTCATGAATTATTCTTGCTTTTCCTTCTTTTTTTATTTTATTTTATTTTACTATGCTTTTTATCACAGACAAAAAAAAAAATCATATCATTTCTAGTTGATATCAGTGTTGCAGTTTTAGAAAGTGTAAGAAGGATCTTTGTTGTTCTTTTTTCCTTGAATTTGCAGTGCTCCATATTATAAGACAACGCAGGTTAGAACTTTCTGTAGCTTATATTTGCGGCTTTTTCTTTACTTAGCAGCTTTAGGAATAGTAGCTCTCCTCTTTTCATCGGTGTGATTATTTTGCTCTGCCACGTATTACAAAAAAGAATGCAGGTTTACTTTTCCTGTGGCTTATGTCCATTTCTTTCTTCTTTTAGCAGCTTTAGAGATAGCGGGTCATTTTTGTAGTGTTCCTACTTATTACTTTGTTCTGGTATGCTTTTTATTACACAAAGAAAGCAGGGCTGACATTATTATTATTACTGTTGTTGTTGTTGTTGTTGTTGTTGCTGTTGTTGGCTGTTCACGTTCCTTTGGTGGACGGTTTCGCGGGTGACTGCTGTGAGCTGACAACAACCACAGCAACCACAGTCAACACGCCATTGTTGCTGACGCGGCGTGGCCTTCATGCATTACAAATCTGACACGCTCCTCCGCTACTGTGATTCCCGATAACTCGACTGTATTTCACGTCATTTTTCCTTTACAACTGTGCCGCGTCAACGAAACGCTCAACACGGTTCTTGGTTACCGCGGTTCACTATTGTCCCGGTCTCCGTTGACGAGCGTCGGTCACTCATCGTGTTCTGCTAAGCGATGCATTTCCGTTTTAAAAGTATGTTCGGTTAAATCAGGTTCGATTGCGGTGTTCTTTCAGTGTTGTTCTTTGTCCGATAACGTCCCCCAATAAGTTTTTCTGTTCGCTTAGGTTAAATTGTAGTGTTTTCTTAATGTTGTTCCTTGTTCGGTCACGTCCCGCAAAGCATTTTTTTTTCTGTTCACGCAGTTCTCTGTTCACTTGGCTCAGTGTTGATTTCTATTGATGGATTTTTCTTTAATTAGGCTCCATGTTAGTGCTGCTCTCTATTGATGGATCATTGTTAATATAGTCCTCTGTCAATATGGTTCCCTGCTAATATCGTTTTCTGTTGGTGTGGTCTCTGTAATATAGGTCTGCGTTAACGGAGTTGTCTCTTATCTCGGATCTCAGTTCTGGCGGTTCTCCGTTAAAGATGCCAGCCCCCAAAAAGTGCAGCCAAAAAAACATTATCCAAAATCATGAGGAGTGTCTTGAAGCTTCCAGCATGGAACAGTTCCGGTCAACGTTCAAAGTCTCTCTTAACGCGGGTCCCTGTCAGTGCGTTTCTCTGTTGCCTTCCTCCCGTCAGCCACAGCCGCCTGCCACGTGAGTCAGCGGCCCCATCACGAGGGGAAACTGAACTATTACTCCCATCCCAGGCGGCCGATTTATGTTTTCCTCATGTGACCTGCTCCCTCCTGCTCCTCCTCATCCCCTCCCCCAGCCTGCATGAGAGAGAGAGAGAGAGAGAGAGAGAGAGAGAGAGAGAGAGAGAGAGAGAGAGAGAGAGAGAGAGAGAGAGAGAGAGAGACGCATAAACCTACGTATATCTGCTCTTTCCTATAAAAAAAAAGTACACCTATGCATTAACAACTGAAAAAAAGAGATAAATAATAGAAAAAGTCAAGACGTGCAATTGAGTGAAGCACATTGAGCAGCATGCAGTTATCACCATCCCCACCACCACCACCACCATCACAACCATCACCCTCATCACTATCATGGCGGAGAGGAGGAGGATAATGATGAAGAAAGTGTTGGTAATGAGGCGGCGCTCCTCACTTAACACCTCCTGTGAAGTCATTACAGCCTCCATAATTACCCAGCTGACAAATCCGCCGCGCCGCACCGCACATTTACAACCGATCAATATGGAAACACACCCGGAGAAACACCAGGAGAAATACCCTCCCCATTCTTGCGGCAGCGGTACCTTTAGCACCTACTACAGGAGAGGAGGTGGGGGGGTTCCGATCGTCTCGCGGCGGCGCAGTCTCGCTCGGGTGTTCGCGGGAGCGATTACCACATGCACTTCGGCAAACGAGGCGACCATTCGTGCCTCCGTCTTTATGAGGAGAGCAGCGGAAAGGGCGTGAGGCGTGTGTGTGATTAAACGTATTCACAAAGACTTTACCTTCATCTTGCCTTCCTCTCTCCTGTTTCTCCTCCTCCTGTGGTCATCGTAAGCCTTCTCTTCCTTTCAGCACACATGGTCCTCCTCCTCCTCTTCCTTTCCTCCCTTCTACCTTTAATCCTCCTCTTCCTTCAGTCTCCTCTTCTTCCTCCTCCTCCTCCTCTTCCTTCTTCTTCTCTCCATTCCTGTCCGCCATCACCTCCACCTCCTCCTTCCTCTTTGTTATTGTAATGAGAGTGCTTTGTCAGCTGACTCTGTCTGGATATTCTTCTTCCTTTCAATTTCCTCTTTTCTTTGGGTGAAATTCTGCGAATAGGAAGTAGCGGCACGAAGGTAAACAGGTGCACAGGATTGCAGGAAACAAAACGGAAGGAACACTGAGAAAAAGTGAGACAGCGTAAAATATATACATGGAAAAAGGAGAGGATAGGAGAGGAGGAAAGTTAAAATTTATTCCTGTCTGCGTTCTTTCCCCTCATCTTCCTCTCACTCACTTAATTCATCCTCCTTCACTCACCCTGCCTGTCCTCCTCCTGTCCTCACAATGCCTGCCTCTCCACCTTCTCCATCCACTCCACACTCCAGCCTGGCACGGATGCACCGGGTAATGGAAGGCTCCCTGGCAAGGCGACGTGCTTGCATACCTGAGTTTACCTTCACCTGGCCTGGGGTGAAAAGTCGATGGTACACTCTGGGTGAAAACTTGAGAGAGAGAGAGAGAGAGAGAGAGAGAGAGAGAGAGAGAGAGAGAGAGAGAGAGAGAGAGAGAGAGAGAGAGAGAGATTCGTGTGTATCATAACAGACTTAGAAGGCAAAACACGCCCTTTGCCCTAACACTCTGCGCCACTCACTGCTACTTAGAATAACATCAGCATAAACAGCTTCTCTTTTTGTTACGTTTTTTCTGTGTTCCATAATCATCCGTTCGCTCTAAAGGGTCGGTGCTCTGGGTGGACGAAGCGTTTCAATCCCTTTCGTGTGTAGTTCCATTATTTAGTGGCGGTCGTTAATCAAAGGCTCCCGCAGACACCCACACACTATGCCACCGGTCACTGCTCACTCCGGGATCCGAACAGAAGGGCGAGACACGCTGAGTGGAGCTTCATCGGGTTGATTCGGTTTCCAAAGCGAATCCACTAATCTATTGTTACGAATTAAGCCTGTTTATTTATGTTCATGGCCGCGGCGGATTTTTTTATTTATTTTTTTTTACTATTTATCGGGGATTGCTGCCTAATTCTAATCCGTCAGATTGTGTTTCTGAATTTCGTCACTGAATGTGTTATTGTTATTGTGTTTCCTGAAGATGAGATGAACATGAATTTGCTTCTCTGTTATTATGAGAATGAAGGATGTCGATGTGTGTGTGTGTGTGTGTGTGTGTGTGTGTGTGTGTGAGCTGAGCAAACAAAAGAAACGCATCATGACGCAGAAAATAAGACTAGACAAACAGACAAGAGAGAGAGAGAGAGAGAGTGTGGAGTACAAAGGCGAGGGAATGCAACACACGCACGCACGCACGCACGCGCGCGCGCACGCACGCGCACGCGCGCGCACGCGCACACACACACACACACACACACACACACACACACACACACACACACATTACTCTATTTCAGTGGTTATCAACACGTTGTACACTTCCCAGGACGGTGACCTCAAGACTTAGAAACACTTAACGTAACCTGACGGGGGGAACACCTTCTTTCTCCCGCAGCGCAATGGACCAACACGAATAGCTGGAGCTCGGGGGACAGGCGCGCGAAGGCAGACGGCGACAGATTCGTGACTCAAAACAAAAGCATCGTGACAGCACAAGTGGGAGCGTCCGTCATTCTTCACTGCAAGACCTCAAGTGCGACTGGCGGCCTGGTAAATGACGGAGTGTGTCAGCAAGTTACCTTAAGATCTGAAGTTCCTGTGGGGAAGCGTCGGTACCTTGATGTGACTGAGGTTGTGTTGATCTCTCGCCCGTATTCTTAAACGCTTTTGTTCTTTAATTAAGAGTATTTTTAAGGGATACAGCGATGATTTATAGAATTTTCTTGTGTCTGAGTTTGTTATTAAGACTATTTTCAAAAGCCACGCATATATTCGTCTTGTTCTCGTGGGTCTTTTCCCTTCTGAGATGAATCTACACCCTTAAAAACTACACACCCTTAAAAACTCTAACTTCTCCTAGAACCTATTAAAAGTAAAACACTAAATATTCACCAGATTTTTTAAAGAATACGCTGCTCTGAGGCAAGCACTGAGAAACCAGGAATGTCATGGCCTCCAATACGATGACTGGTGAGGTAAACAAGTTATGTCACTCGTGATGGCGCAGGCGGCGAGTGGAGGCGAGGCTGCCCACCGCATCCATCCTCTGAGTGGCATTAGTGCAGGAGTCCTTGTCTCATCAGCCTCGGCCTCCACAAACACGGGCTGCTTTAACACTTGTGAATACAAGGCAAAAAACATGGTGACTCGAGCAACTTTTCTGTGAGTTTATTGCACTTCCTGAGGGAGTACTGGCTTAGGATATATATATAATTACCTATTTTGTATTTATCTTTTAGTTATATTTCTATTTTTATTTTATTTTATTTTTATGAGGGAACTATCAATTATCAGTGGAGAATTCGTAGTGATTGTTTAGCATATATTTATGCAGAAATATATGCAGTTTCAAACCACAACATATTACATACATACATCTAAGACAACTAGGTCACAGTGGGTCAATAGTAAAGTCCTTGGATAGAAACTTAAACTGCAAGGCGTTGGAGCACCTTCTAATGGCCTTAACAATGTGCTTACGATACACAACAATAGCTTAGGCAACAGTGACGTGGATGTACTGCACGCCATCAATCCAAGCCCGTTAAGCGAACAATAACACTCGTCTAGACACACACACACACACACACACACACACACACGTGCTAAGACCATGACCGTTTGTGTGCTCTGCAGGTGTCTTGGATCAGGAAGAGGGACTACCAGCTCCTGACGGTGAGTCTGTACACACACTCCAGTGACGACCGCTTCTCCATCAACTACGTGCATTGGGTGAGTGTTTGCTCTTGTGTGTGTGTGTGTGTGTGTGTGTGTGTGTGTAGAGGGGGTGGGTATTTTCTCATGAATGTAAATATTAATGTATAGATTCTCTCTCTCTCTCTCTCTCTCTCTCTCTCTCTCTCTCTCTCTCTCTCTCTCTCTCTCTCTCTCTCTCTCTCTCTCTCTCTCTCTTTGGCCCTATATTTAGCAGTGGGAATTCCAGGCACTGCAGGTGTTTAGCTGAAAGAAAATGTCACGTTGCGAGAGAGACCAGTGTGTAATGACTCTTGGATTGAAAATATTGAAGTGCAGTTGTGTGCATGACCTAATGAAGGTGACGCCAAGCACACTCAATGATTTAACGGTAAATTTTTTTTTTAACAATGAAGATGAATAGATCAAAGTCAATAACATGAACAGTTAATCATTAAGCAATATATTAGCTTCGATTACTAATTAAAAGTTAATAAAAAAACTGACATGGAATAGAAATCATAAACCAATATTTCCTAAACTCTTCAGTTCTTCCTTATTTAATGAATTGAAGTAAGATTTAATTAATTTTCATGTTCATTACAAATCAAGCATTTCAACGCTTCACATGCATGCATATTCACAGACAACAATAATGTTAACGAAACACAGATGAAGCACAACACTCATGATTGCAGTCGTCCAATCAGTCCCTAACATCCTCGTCCATATTAAACACGATGACGCCCAAAATATTTGTTTACAATTACACACATGCACGAAATATTGCCATACACTCTCATTAAACCCTGCTGGTCATGATGTCGGGCGGCCACCACTGCCTGACACACACACACACACACACACACACACACACACACTCGTTCACCATAACACGCCTACAATTGAATAACAAGACTGAGGATGTATTGTGTGTGGCGGCGCAGGTGTGTGCTGTCTTATCCCAGCGGCGAGCTAGTATTGTGGCGCCATTGTGTTGCCATTGCAGTCAACACTTCACCGATTTTTTGAGGCCACGGCGGCTCGGGATGAGAGTCGCGGTAATACGGCTTGAGGGTGGCGCGGCGAGCGGCGGCACGAGGATTGGCGCCCACTCCTAGCGGGGAGCCTGCACCTGCTGCCTCGTCCACACACACACACACACACACAGTATACACTAGGCACTTTATCCCTTCACCATATTCTTGTGCCATCATTTCCGAAATTCGAAAACCCTATATTGAAATAGATTCCCATAAGACGAGTCTGTGGCAGGATTTGTTGCCCATTCACCCACCTGACTAACCCTGCACGGTATCAAGGATGCTTTATATATATATATATATATATATATATATATATATATATATATATATATATATATATATATATATATATATATATATATATATATATATATATATATATATATATATATATATATATATATATATATATATATATATATATATATATATATATATATATATATACACACACTTCCAGAAACAGAGAAGCATCCTAAACAACAAATACCTAAGATAGGATCAGCCGAGTGTGAAGGAAGGCAACAGAAAACGAGCTACAAGACCGCTTACGGAGCGAAGACTATGGCATGGTGGCATGAGGTGGTGGTGGTGGTGGTGGTGTTAGGGGGTGTGAAGGAAGCGCACGAACTTCCAGCACCGCGTTATGGCGAACGCAGATGAGGACCCAAGCAAACTAACAGCAGCCATACACACTCTCTCTCTCTCTCTCTCTCTCTCTCTCTCTCTCTCTCTCTCTCTCTCTCTCTGGTGTAAGCATCTCGTCTCCAGGGCGATGCATTACGAAGGAGGGGGGGAAGGGCGTAAAACAAGACTCGGGCAGGAAGGAACACCGTGCCTGGAGGGCAAGATTTTGATGCGGTTTAAGGCAAATACCCATCACGGCCGGGACGCATCACCATCACCGGAATTTTACTGGTAATTCCCGCCTGGAAAAGGCAGGAAGGGATCGAGAAGGGGGAGGAAGGCAGTATTTAGGGCAATGGCGGCGTGGGGAGCTGCGGTAGGCAGGCAGTATTGCTCATTATTGGATAAAAATAATGACTTTTATGTTTGTTTAGGAGAGCTTCGGCAGGATCCCTTTTTTTTCACGCAGGGCCAATTAAGGAAAGCTGGTGCATGATCCTTTTTTCCCGGTGTTGAGCCAATTACGAGCACCTAGGAGTTGGGCGCCAGGTGAGTGCTCATTTCACTAGTCCGGGGATCGCCATGCCGCCAAGACTTATCTTTCCGACTAACTTTCCATTTCAGCATAATTTATTTCCAAAACTTTCGAGGCGACTGGGGAGCTTTGCCAGGCTTTCACTGAGTATAAATATGCGCTGGAAAGCTGGAAAAATGGCTGGTGCACACACACACACACACACACACACACACACACACACACACACACACACACACACACACACAGACACACACACACACACTTCTACCCATTCATGTGACGACCTGTGGCATGGAAACGCACAACAGTCACACCAAATCCCCACAAAACACATAATGTAAACACAAATAACAAAAAAGACAAGTAAAAAATGCAAACACGGACATCAGAGCTTGGCGCATCAACATTCATCAAAAATAGAAAGAGAAAGAAAAAAAGAGGCGCAGAGTTTTTTATTTTTTTATTCTGCATAAGATATGTTTCAGGGAGGGTCTTATTGAAGGGGCTTTGTAATTTTTTTTGTCATAAGTTGAACTCCTTAGCACGTAATAAATACATAGATAGATCAATAAGTAAATAAATAAGTAAATGAATAAATAAATATCGAAATGAACAAATAAACAAATAAATAAATGCATACCCGAATAAATAAATACACAAATAAATCAATACATAAGTAAATACATAAATACACACATACATAAATAAGCAAACAAATAAATAAATAGATAAATACATAAAATAAACAACCAAATAAATAAATAAACAAATTCAAGCCCCATCAGCAAATAGGTTTTATTCCCGGTATTTCCACAATGGGAGACCAGGCAGGGAGCGAAGAGCGAACGAAGAGCACCAACCCACGCACGCCTCCCGCCAATAACTTCACGCCAACATCTCCAGCGGGCGACCGATGAAATACACGTGGAGCAGCAAACCTCTACACCCACACCTGGCCGCGATAAGAAAGTTTATTGCCTGAAACCTGACCGGAAAAAAGTGGCTCTCGGCAAAATTTTCTGGAATACTTTAAACTAGTGAAGGAAAGGGAGAGGGAAGGAGAAGGGGAGAGGGAGAGAGGGTGAGGGAGAAAGCAGTGGTGGTGGTGGTGGTACTGCTTCTCCTCACATCAAGCCATCCTCCCAAGTTTTGACACGCGCCTCGCTTGCATTAAATAACCGGGATATTACTTGGAATCTTCGTGGCTTCTAAACTCCAAACAAGCATACTGGTGTATGTTTTATGGGTATATTTCTCTAACCTAACCTAACCTAACAGTAAACTGATTTATGAATCACAATTTCTCTAACCTAATCTAACCTAACCTAACCTAACATTACCTAACTAAAATCATTAGTAAACGAATAACTAAACTCGTTCTCTCTCTCTCTCTCGCTTTGATTTAACTCAACGTAACCTAACTTGAATCTGTAATGAATATACGAGACTAAAGGATCTCTCTCTCTCTCTCTCTCTCTCTCTCTCTCTCTCTCTCTCTCTCTCTCTCTCTCTCTCTCTCTCTCTCTCTCTCTCTCTCTCTCTCTCTCTCTCTCTCTCTCTCTCTCTCTCTCTCTCTCTCTCTCTCTCTCTCTCTCTCTCTCTCTCTCTCCTGCGATCACGGAACACTATCAAACACATTCACGCATTAAACGAGTATTAATACAATCTCCAGGTTTTAGCCGTTCATGTGTACTTTCCAACACTGGATTTTATGAGAATTACAGACACATTATTCTCTTACATAATCTAAATCCAGGTCGTAAGAGGCACGTAACTCTGCTAATGGAAATGTATTTAAGATGCCATTTGAATCCCTTGTATCCATCAGCCCTTCTCTTCCTATGGAGTGGTATGGAGTAGTTGTTGGGTACCCTTCAGGGTGAGTGAGGCGCCCGCTGGTTCCCGCAGCGCCCCATACATCAAATCAAATAGTCATGCAGAGTAATTTCATACACCCATGCACACGCTCTGGTATCAGCTCCAGGTACATGTATTCTCTTTCTCTCTCTCTCTCTCTCTCTCTCTCTCTCTCTCTCTCTCTCTCTCTCTCTCTCTCTCTCTCATATCAAAATTCCTTTTATTAACCAACCTTTATAAACAAACTGCTTTTAGATTACTGATCGAAAAAATCCTTCCAATTTTCCTTCACGTCGATAAAACTGCCTGGTGCGTGGCCATGGATCTGAAGGAGGCGCAGAAGGATTACCAAGGAACCTCCATATATTCTACCCATGGCTGTTCCTCCTATAAGCTGATCATCCTGATTCCCCAGCCTCGACTTCTGCTGCTTCCACTGTTCTGTCTCCTCCGCGTCTCAGCTGCTCGTGGTTCCTTTGTGAAGGCAATGGCTGACTTTTTCCACCCTTTTTCTCCCTTCCTCTCTGTCTCGTATATCGGGTGACGTTTATGGGCACCTGCTGCGTCCTCTATCGGTTATTTTTTTTTAGGGTTTCCCCTGTAATGCGTCGAGTCTCTGCGTGTTGTATCTCACTCGATGAAATTTGTTCCCTGTGTGATTAGATTTCCGAGTAGAGCGTTTGAGGGGAGCACTCAAGTACAGGTTCAAACACGTTCACAGACACACACACACACACACACACACACACACACACACACACACACACACACACACACACCTAGCAGCAAGTACGGGATGTAACCCGAGGGGTTGTGACCTCGCTGTCCCGGTGCACAGTGGGACCAAATGATAAATTTCTGGCCAAAATAGGAGATTACAGTTTACTAAATTTACAATGGTCCAGCGAAAGTTATGAAGTAGCATGTCGGAATACCGTGGTTATTTCCGGCATAAACCATTCCATGATGATTTTACAGAGCATATAATGATGTTCAGGAAAAGAGAAAATCATTATATTTTTGTTATTTTTTACATGTAACAAACAAAAATCGCTGTAAATAAATGGTTATTATTCTTTTTTAATGTGATAATACAGATATAAGGAAAACGTATTTAATATTGGGTTTTATAATAGACTTTTAGTGAAACGCCTGTATGGTAAGATCGGGTCATATCGGATGCCGATACCCAATTAGTTTGGAAGAATATACATAAATAAACATGTCTGTAAAGAAAAGGGCTCCATATACGTCCACCATTAAGAATAAGAGAGTTTATCTACAACAGCATTCGAATTTCGCGCGAGAAGGAGACTGTGAGGGAGGGGCGCGCGCAAGTTCTCTGTCTTGTGTAACAGCACCACACACACCGCCCAGTGTTTAAACAACCTGATAAAGCCTTCATTAGTCCAAGGTTAGACCTACCATTTCTGTACTTATATTATGAATATATAGAGAACGTCCAAGTGTGCATGTAATAATATATAATGCAAATTTTGGTGAAAAAAGTAGAAGAAACTGTTCAGCCGTCACGCAAATATAACAAAATGAATAAAATAGTTAGCCCTAATAATTAAAAGGAAATCGTGCATATTCAGCAGTAACTTGCTTAATATGACTTTACTACAAACGCAGACAAGTATAGATGTATTGTTTCTTTAATTTCAGATGGCGGGGATTGCTAGAAGTGTTCTGTTAGACAAGTATATATCACGTAGAGACTGCCACTCATTTGAACAAGTTATTTCTAATGTATCAGAACATGAGATATTGCATCACCACACACCGACACTGACACCTGCAGCAATTTCAACCTTTAAAAATGACTTCCAGACACGATGGAGAAAGGCAAATTACATCAATGCCAGGTTCCAAAAGAATAATATTGTTTGTCTCTCAAAGGAATTAAAATTACAGGAAATTGAGGACAGTACACAACATGAGATCTCAAACACCAGTGAAGCAGGTCATTCAAAGAGAGGTCGATCATCTGCAGACTTCAAAACTGCTAGTGAAAGAACAAAGCCAAGAAAAACAGAAGTAAGAAGAAATATTCAGCAGAAGAGCTTGTCTTTGCAGCTCAGATGAAACTTAGGAATTTTGGGAAAAATCATGCTGCGAAGATTTGTAAGGAGCAGCATTAAGTATCCCTACTAGGTAAACAAAAATGATAAAGAAATTGGTGAACAAAACTGAAATTCCTCTGACTCCACACGAGGCACTTTCCATAATGCTCAATACAAACATGAGCAAAAGTACTTACAATTATTAAAGAACCATCCATAAGGAAAGAAACTGTACACTTTATCCATCCTACAAAAGTGTGGTAGAAGCTACAAAGACTTGTTATCCCCCGGGCATTAACATCAGTGATTTTAAAGCAGAAGTCCCTCTCCAAAACTTGCTTGATAAAACTGCCTCAAGTCTACTGCTTTCTCAGAAAATGGTTGTTGACCTAATCAGATCACAGTCAGCACATACCATGCCACTCTCTTTTGAACTCATCAGTAAATATGGTTTTGATGGCAATGGAAATCATTCCCTCTATGCCATGAAATATGACAATACAAATAGTGATGTGAGTGAAACTAACATGTTTGCAACTTTCCTATGCCCCCTTAAGTTACTTGAGAAAAGAAGCAAGATGACAGTCTGGCAAAACCCTGCCCCATGCTCATCTGTTTATTGCCGCCCCCTTACATTGCAATTCATCAAGGAAACTCCACATCTTATTCCATCTGAACATGAATTCATTAAAAATGAAATACACAACCTGATACCAAGTGAAGGAGGGGGTAATACTGTATACCACAAACTGATTCTGACCATGGCCGATGGAAAAGTATGCCAGGCACTAGCCACCACTGCATCTTCCACTTGTTATTTATGTCAACCTGTCACAAAACCCTCTGGAATGAATAATTTAACTGTAATAAAAGAGAAAGTAACATCAAAAGAACATTTAAAATTTGGTATATCTCCTTTGCATTGACTAATAAATACCCTGGAATGTGTTTTGCACATTGGCTGCCGTGTGCAGGTAAAAACATGCTGTGTAAAGAGAGAGCTGCCAAAAAATACTGTAAAGAAAAGAAAAGAATTCAGAGGGAACTAAAAGAAACGCTTGGAATTAATGTGGACTTGCCTGCACAAGGTAGTGGCAACACAAATAATGGAAATAGTGCAAGAAGGTTCTCTAGTGAGCCTTCAAAAGCTTCAGCTATTACAAAAGTGGACGAACAACTTATCCATCGATTGTCAGTTATTCTGTTTGCTTTGAATTCGGGTTATGACATCGACATTGAAGCCTACAGGAAGTATGCTGAGGACACAGCACAGCTCTGTGTGACCCTCTACAACTGGTATTATATGCCAGCCTCAGTACACAAGATGCTGATGCATGGCTCAAGTGTGATCGAGGCTTTGAACATTCCAATAGGGCAGGCATCTGAGGAGGCCATTGAGGCCAGACATAAGGATATCAGGAATATACGATGCAGCCATACATGCAAAATATCAAGGCCAAGAGTGAATCAAGGGCCCTAAGTGAATTCTTAGGGCACCACGGCAAGCAGTCTCGGCGGGGCTGCCGCACGCTGAGCTGCAGGCGGGATGGAGCCTCCTGCAGCGTTGCGGCGCGAGCCACACACTTCAAATGATAACTCAGTTTGTTTCCAGACATTTTATGAAATCACACTTCTTGCTCAAGATTTGCTGAACATGAAACTGAACCACATCCAGGATGACCCGACTCAGTGTTCACGAGCATGGCTGTCTGGGCCTGAAATT
>NC_087196.1:375000-382500 GCF_035594125.1 Scylla paramamosain
TTCTGGATTTCAATAGTTCCATATGGGAAGTTGTATTTCTTGATGTCACTTGAACATCCACTCTTCTTTATTGTCTTCCTATGCCCCTTCATGTCTCTCTCTCTCCCTCTTTCATCTGTGGTAACAGGTCGTTTCTGTCTATTCTTTCTATATTGTTTACTAATTTGTACATTATTAGGTCTCCTCTTTCTCTTCTTTCATGCAGTTTTTTTTTTTTTATGCAAGAGGGACACTGGCCAAGGGCAGCAAAAATCCAATAAAGAAAAAAGCCCACTGAGGTGCTGATCCCCACTGTCCAAAGCAGTAGTCAGAAATTGAAGGATAAATGTCTTGAAACCTCCCTCTTCAAGGAATTAAAGTCATAGGAAGGTGGAAATACAGAAGCAGGCAGGGAGTTCCAGAGTTTGCCAGAGAAAGGGATGAATGACTGAGAATACTGGTTAACTCTTGTATTAGAGACACAATAGAGGTGAGAGAAAGAAGAAAGTCTTGTGCAGTGAGGCCACGGGAGGAGGGGAGGTATGCAGTTAGTAAGATCAGAAGAGCAGTTAGCATGAAAATAGTGGTAGAAGACAGCTAGAGATGCAACATTGTGGTGATGAGAGAGAGGCTGAAGACAGTCAGTTAGAGGAGAGGAGTTGATGAGACAAAAAGCTTTTAATTCCACCCTGTCTAGAAGAGCAGTACGAGTGGAACCGCCCCAGGCATGTGGAGCATACTCCACACATGGATGGATAAGGCCCTTGTACAGAGTTAGCAGCTGGGGGATGGTGAGAAAAACTGGAAGAGATGTTTCAGAATGCCTAACTTCGTAGAAGCTGTTTTAGCAAATGAGATGAGATGTGAAGTTTCCAGTTTAGATTATATTGGGGTTTAGTAGGGTGATCCATAACTGTTCCTTTCCACTGGGAGGGGGTGACAGGACTAAGAGTGTAAATGTGTGTGTGTGTGGTGCTTTGTCTGGACTACCCTGTGTGGATTGCCAGCCAGGTATAGAGATAAATAGGTGGTGTCTTTGATATTAGGAAATATAGTACGACTACATGTAATACTGCTTTACTCATCATGTATAGAATCTGTTGATGGTTCTCTAGAGTGTATCACTAAGAACTGATTTCCTTCCAGGATTGACACAGAAGAGTGAAGGACTGCCTGCTGCCTTGATGCAAGAAAGTTTAGGCTGCCATCTCACTCTTGCATTGACAGCTGATTTGTACTGAAGCCCACCAGTCCAGTCAAGCCAGGAGGGACCAGGTGATCAGTGCTGAGGAGTGGAGAGTGGGCTGGCAGGAATTAGAAGCTTTAAGAGGTTCTGAAGAAGAGATGAAGTGGAAGATGAACCTGGGGGCTGTCAGCTTTGTGGAATCCTGGTAAAATTGGAGGATGAACTCCGCTGCCTGTCAAATCCGTCCTGAAGTGAAGTGCTCTGACTGAATTGGGCCTTCCGTCATCACAGTTGAAGAGAACCCAGCTCTGTCTGAACCCTGCCTGTCAGTTGCTAAACATTGCAGAAGATGGAGCCGTGGGTGAACCAAAGCCATACGTGAACCCGGCAAGAAAGTGGTGTTGCTGTCCTGAGGCTCAGGAGCACCAATTCACTGTCCACCCTTCTTCATCATGGAAAGATGTGTATGAACAAAGAAATTACTTGATGAAAAATAAAACTCACTGTAATTTGTCAAATTTAATAATTGTATTGTGAAAAAAAAATTAAATTTGCTTAATAATTATGACTCAATGTAATCTGTCTTATAATTGTTAGCTAGCTTTGTAAAAAAATATTTATAGAGATCAATATCCCTGTAGTGAAGGAGGAAGGACTCAGAAAGGAGTCCTTCCTCCCTCCTTCACTACAAAATACTAAGTTTAAGGCTTCACTACAAAATACTAAGTTTAAGGTGCGATTTGTACATAGAGGCACTGTCCCTCCCTGCATTCAGGGAGGGTCACTCTACAGGGAAATCCAGGAGCCTCTATGTGCAAATCACACCTTGAACTTAAAAAAAAATTGAGTCCTTCCTCCTTCACTACAGGGATATTGAGTCCTTCCTCCTTCACTACAGGGATATTGAGTCCTTCCTCCTTCACTACAGGGATATTGAGTCCTTCCTCCTTCACTACAGGGATATTGAGTCCTTCCTCCTTCACTACAGGGATATTGAGTCCTTCCTCCTTCACTACAGGGATATTGAGTCCTTCCTCCTTCACTACAGGGATATTGAGTCCTTCCTCCTTCACTACAGGGACATTGAGTCCTTCCTCCTTCACTACAGGGACATTGAGTCCTTCCTCCTTCACTACAGGGATAATCATCTGTATTTGCTTTCTTTTTACACATTTTTTTTTTTTACAAATTTCAAGATAATTTAAGACAATATTTAAAGTAATAATTATACAATACTACCTTGTTTGTTTGTCAAGAACATCCTTCACATTTCAAGATGGTGAAGACAAGATAGTATATACAATACTATTTAAACTGAAGACAAACAAATTGCACTGACGCCAACAAAGACAAGGCATTGTGGGGAAGACATCAGAGACAAGCTGTGTCTATGGTCCTCCCAGGCAAGGCAGCAGATGATGACAGCTGTCAGGGGAGGCTGGGCTGCTGGGGTGGGCTTCCTGCAAAATTAGGACAAATCTTAGATGCAAGGATACATAGAACAGTTGGTGGTATTTGGTGATGCATGAAGGAGGAGATAAACATGCAGATATAGAAGAGAGAGAGAGAGAGAGAGAGAGAGACTTGTACAGTCTGAAGGTACTAGAGGGAAACTGAAGGACAGCTCAAACAATGAGTGGACGGGCATGGTAGGAGCTTTGCAGTCAGGGGAAGCTGACCTCACTGTATCCTTTGTAATTGTCCATCACTGAAGAGAGGCTGAAAGTTGTTACCTACACCCAGCCTATATATATACACAAGTGATGATCAAATAATGATTTAAGGATAGTGAACAAAGCACTCCCTTAACAGATTAACTTGGATCAGCAAAATGTTTACAATATGAAATGTCAAATAATTTGATTGATATATCTATATACCACATTGGCAACCCCATACAGGATGGCCCAGACAATGCACCATATATTCACACATACAACATTCACAGTTAACCCAAATAATAATGTATTTACATACCAGGCCAAACAATCCCCCACAGGACACCCCAGACAAACCACCACACATTCACACTCTCAGCTCCACTAATAACTTATTTTTCTGTATATATCAGGCTGGCAATCACACACAAGATGGCCCAAACAAGGCACCACACACACATCCTTCACACTCTTAATACCTGTCAGGCCCTAGTGGAAAGGGACAGTCTTATGGCCCACCACACCACACTACACCTCAGGAGCCCAGGCACAGCATTCACTTAACAAAAAATCACATTAACACTCACTCCCCACAAAACAAAGTAACACAAAATCAGATTAAACACTCACCCCAATGTGATGTTCACAAGGCAAGTCCTCCTCTCATAGCTATAAACTGTTTGTGGCCACCTATGATGATCTTGACAAGATGCTACTAGCCTACACAACCCCAATGGACACAGCTCTGTACTGGTGCATCCTGACTAACATGATAGGTTTGGCTAGCATCCTCTTCTTTGCTGACCAACTCCAGAGGTGCTACATACCCATGGGGGAGAAGCCCGTCAGCATGGGAGTTGCTGGCTGGTACGTGTTGTCAGCTCTCCTACAGCAAAGTGAGGACCTGTTGGGGTGTGGGACTGGTCAGTTCAATGGTGGTAGTGTTTAGTGTTTGGTAAAATGGCTGGTACATGTTATCAGGTCTCCTACAGCAAGGTGAGGACCTGAAAGGGTGAGACTGTTAGTTGAATGCAAGGACTGGTTAGCTGCAGGATAGCAATGTTTAGTGTCCGGTTAGTTAGCTAGTACACCTGTCAAAATATTTTTTGTTACTCTAGGTTCTGAAATTGACCGCAACAAACACTGGCACAGCAGCCGTGATGACTTGTGGAGGTTGGTACGTCTTCCTGTCCCCCCCCTCTCCATTCTTCTCCCTCGTAAACATCCCATACTATTATCACTTTAGTGTAGTTCATTCTGTAGAGCAAATAATGGTTCATGGAGTGCATTTTCCACATCATACCAGGATCATATATTATACCAGTCACAAATTCCCCAGTAACTAGCAACTTGGCACAGCAGGGTTACCAACTTTGCCACCATAACTGCATGAGTTATACCAGAAATCATTGTGTGATGTGTCATACTGTAACACACCATAAAGGTGACAACATTTTTTTTTGATGGGTGTACATGTGTATATGGGTGGGACTGTTAGATGAATACAAGGGTAGTGGTGTTTAAATGTTTGGTAAGATGGGAATACAGGAAGACAATCATTAAAGGATAGATTTAAAATTGGTAAACTTCACATGACATCTGATGTATTTCCATAATTGTGTTGATATTAACTTCAATTGGTTCTGGCATGAGCAATGCAAGCAAGTGGTGTTGATACAACTGTTATGGATATCGTAAGTAATGTATTTAATTTTTGTTATCAGTAGTTCTCATGATGAAGGTATCAACAGTTTTCTTAGTAAGATATAATGTTTAAATCTTTCAGAAATGGTGAGAAAATTTTTAAATTGCATTTTTATCTCTGAAACATTTTAAAATGGTCTTTTCAACACTTGAATTTAAAATTATCTACTTTTGTCCCTTTCAAAGATTTTAAATTGCTTTTGCATCATTTTCCAGGTTTTAAAATTGCTTTTTTTATAGCATCTTCCCCCCTCCTCCTCCCTCCTCCTTCTGCAGGCTCCAACACCTACCCAATCAGCAGTGCAGCATGGGTCACCTACAGGGTTGGCTGTGGTGTGTCCCTCATTGTGTACACATCATACTCTGCCACACTGGTCTCACACCTGGCAGTGGAGCAGTCTGTGACTCTGCCCTTCAGCAACCTGCAGGGAGCTGTCTAGGCAGTCAGGCTGGGATGCTGGATGCAACAACAATGACCTCTTCAAAGTGACAGCCTCAGTGGCTCCTTGGTTTTTTGCTCCCTGTGCTGATATACCATCCACACTTCAGAGAGAGAGAGAGAGAGAGAGAGAGAGAGAGAGAGAGAGAGAGAGAGAGAGAGAGAGAGAGAGAGAGAGAGAGAGAGAGAGAGAGAGAGAGAGAGAGAGAGAGAGAGAGAGAGAGAGAGAGAGAGAGAGAGAGAGAGGGGGGGGGCAGGCAGAGAGAGAGAGAGAGAGGCAGGGGGGGAGGCAGGCAGGCAGGCAGGCAGGCAGGCAGACAGACAGACAGACAGACAGACAGACAGACAGACAGACAGAGAGAGAGAGAGAGAGAGAGAGAGAGAGAGAGAGAGAGAGAGAGAGAGAGAGAGAGAGAGAGAGAGAGAGAGAGAGAGAGAGAGAGAGAGAGACAGACAGACAGACAGACAGACAGACAGACAGACAGACAGACAGACAGACAGAGAGAGAGAGAGAGAGAGAGAGAGAGAGAGAGAGAGAGAGAGTGAGAGAGAGAGAGAGAGAGAGAGAGAGAGAGAGAGAGAGAGAGAGACAGACAGACAGACAGACAGACAGACAGACAGACAGACAGACAGACAGACAGACAGACAGACAGACAGACAGACAGACAGACAGACAGACAGACAGACAGACAGACAGACAGACAGACAGACAGACAGACAGACAGACAGACAGAGAGAGAGAGAGAGAGAGAGAGAGAGAGAGAGAGAGAGAGAGAGAGAGAGAGAGAGAGAGAGAGAGAGAGAGAGAGAGAGAGAGAGAGAGAGAGAGAGAGCCACAGCCCGGTCACTACCCCAGCTGGAATCTCTCCTCGTGGCAGGGCAGACACTAATGCGTCTCGCCTCACCACCACACCTCATTCCCAAGCCAACGCGAGGAGGCAAGGGAACAGACGCCCCAGCTGTCACCTGACCGTGGTCTCCGCCAACGTGAGAGGACTCCGCACCAATGTAGGTGACCTTAGTCACAATTTCGTGCTGAGACATAGTGCTGACATTGTCGCAGTAACAGAAACGTGACTGAGTGACGAGGTGGAGCCGACGTTCGGCAAAATATCAGGCTACTCCCTGTGGGTGAGGATGGACCGAAAAAATAGAGCAGGCGGAGGGGTCGCTGCCTGTTTTAAGGACGGCCTCCAAACACAGGAACTTGAGATAGCCGTGCCACACCTGATGGAGGCACTGTTCTTCAGGGTGGTACTTGCAGACAACAGTGGGCTTCTCCTCTGTGTCATGTACCGCCCCCCGAGACAAGGACGAGCCCCGCTAGACTTCCTGACGGAGGAACTCGACACCCTGCTCCAGCGTCACAAGTGTTCCCATGTGATGATAGTGGGGGACCTGAACTTCCACATGGAGCAGGATGCCTTCAGTAATCTCCTGACTGTTCAGGCCCTAACCAACCATGTCACCTTCCCTACACACGAGCGGGGAGGACTGCTGGATCCTGTGGTGACAGACCTACCCGAAGCCAGCATCAGCTGCCAGCAGCTAGGACCAGTGGGCAGCTCAGACCACTTTGCTGTGCTGTCTCAGGTCGAGCTGCAAACGGCGAGGGAAGACGCTATCCCGCGCACCGTCTGGCTTTGGAACAGGGCGGACTGGCCATCCATGAAGCAGGACATGGAGAACACGGACTGGGAGTCCCTCCTAATGGGAGATGCTGAGACCAAGGCACGCACCCTCACCACCAGGCTCCTTGCCCTCCAACAGCAGCATGTGCCCTGCCGAGTATATCTCTCCAGGCCTGGTGATCCCGCCTGGTTTGGTTTTCGCTGCAGAGCATCTGCCGAGGCCAAGCATGCTGCCTGGGTGAGGTACAAGCGACACCCGTCACGCAGGAACAAGACGCTGCACCGGGAAGCGTGTAGGAGGATGACGTCTATCTGCAGATGGGCGAGGAATCAGCTAAGGGAGGACAGAAGGCGAAAGCTCAGTGGCCCAGGTGTTGGCAACAAGACCTGGTGGAATCTGGTGAAGGAGCAGCAAGGAGCATGTCACCGCGAGACTCTTCCTCCACTCACCAGACCTGACGGATCCACCGCCACGAGCAGTGCAGACAAGGCCACACTCCTCGCCGAGCTTTTCGCCAACAAGATGAGGGTTGACGACTCGGCACGACCTGTACCACAGCTGGCCCCGGAAACTGATTGCACTGTCACCACTGTCTTGGTGACGGCAGAGCAGGTTGAGCGGCTACTCGGTGCGGTGGATGTGGGTAAAGCCACAGGCCCGGATGACGTCAGCCCACGGCTCCTCAAGCAATGCGCTAAAGAGCTGTCAGCTCCTCTCACCACCGTCTTCACATCTTGCCTGAGGGAGAAGAAGTGGCCCTCAGTATGGAAGGAAGCGCGTGTGGTCCCAGTCCATAAGAAAAACTCAAGGTCTGAGCCCAACAACTACAGACCCATTTCCCTGCTCTCAGTGGTGGGCAAGTTGCTGGAGCAAATAGTGGCTGCTGCCATCTGCCAACACCT
>NC_087196.1:387500-445000 GCF_035594125.1 Scylla paramamosain
TGATGTGACTACCTTCCTCTTTTTCTGTTTTTGCTGCTTCTCTGGAGTGAGGGGCTGGCACCATGCACAAGTCTTCTTTGGTTGTGTCTGTCCCTTGCATCTTCTTCTGTGACTCCCATCCTTAGCAGCTCTAGCATAATTCCATCCTTCCATCTCACTCACTCTTTACCTTGATCTTCCTTCAACTGGCTTTCTCCAGGCCCTTTTAATTAGTCCTTTATCAAGATTGCCTCCAATAACCACCTAGGATGTGAACAATCTCATATCACCACATCAGTCTGGCTAGATTACAACGTGCCTTCTCTTCTTCCCTGGGAGCAGCAAACCTGTGTGGGCTCCCAGACAGGTGAGTGCCGTGTGCTGAGAAAGGCATGGCAGAAAGTGGAAAGTGGTGCTGAGGTCCCCAGATAACTTAGTGAACTCCTACACTGAGGGACTGGAGAAGGTCTTGAATGGTAAGTCCTTCACAGCTCCCACAGTGAGGGACTGGAGAAGGTCTTGAATGGTAAGTCCTTCACAACTCCCACAGTGAGGGACTGGAGAAGGTCTTGAATGGTAAGTCCTTCACAGCTCCCACAGTGAGGGACTGGAGAAGGTGTTGAAAGGTAAGTCCTTCACAACTCCTACACTGAGGGACTGGAGAAGGTCTTGAATGGTAAGTCCTTCACAACTCCCACAGTGAGGGACTGGAGAAGGTCTTGAATGGTAAGTCCTTCACAGCTCCCACAGTGAGGGACTGGAGAAGGTCTTGAATGGTAAGTCCTTCACAGCTCCCACAGTGAGGGACTGGAGAAGGTCTTGAATGGTAAGTCCTTCACAACTCCCACAGTGAGGGACTGGAGAAGGTCTTGAATGGTAAGTCCTTCACAGCTCCCACAGTGAGGGACTGGAGAAGCAACTCCCACGTTGGTGTCAGGAAAATCTTCACTATGTCATGGTCTCTTCATCTCCCTTTTTTTGTCTTTTTGATGTTTTGGTGTATTTTTCAAGATTTTAGTATTTTTTTATATTCTAATTGTTTCTCATGAAATATTCATCTCTCTTTGTGTCTTTTTGATGCTTTGGATACATCTGTTGATGATTTGAGTGTGTTTTTCAGTGTTTTTCATTATTTCTCTTGTTTTGGAATGCTTTGGGAATTTTTTGGTCTGGTTTTGTTAATCCTTGAATCCCTTAAGATGAAGCAATGTTGAACAAAATTCCTTTACAGGTCATTAAAAAGCATCAATTAGTCCTCCTCATAGTGAGAAAGATACAAACTTGAAATTGTCATATAAACATTTGCTTCATATCTTGCCTCTGATAAATGAAAACATTAAGATTCTTCCACCAGGTAAAATAAATTAGCCAGATTCATTCTTCATTTAGATAAAACCACAAACATTCCTCAATTTAGCATAACCACCACCAGTATCTCACTGTTAGCTAATCCCACACTCCCTACATGCTTCTGTACCTCCTCCTTCCTATGATGCAAATTCTTTCAAGAGGGAGGTTTCAAGACACATCTTCCAATTTTGGATGATCTTTTTTAACTTTCTTTTGGGACTGGCAGCTCAGTGGGTCTTGTTTTCTTTTCTTTTGCTCTTTTTGTTGTCCTTGGCCAGTCCTCCTGTTACATTAAAAAAAAAAAAAAAAGAGAAAATAAATAAGTCAAACAAATAAAAAACTCACTTGGCAGGTAAATACATGTTCATAGGTATGGATGTCACAATGAACTACTACATTTGTGGTCTTCCTATTGCAGACTCCTCCAGAATCAAGGAACTGCCAGTCCAGTACATCACAGGAGGCATTGCTATTGGGCTGCAAAAAAAAATTCACCTTTAGGAAGTTATTTGACCGCAGGTGTGTGTGCACGTGTGTGTATGTGTGTGAATTAAGATTGAGAAGACAGAAAGTGGATGGAGGGATGGAACTGCAAAGGATGGGAGTCAGAAAGGAAGGTGCAAGAGACAGATACAATGACACAATATTCCTTTTTAATCTTCCCTATAAAATTTAATCTCCTTATAAAATCCTGATGTGCCTTTATTTCCATACAGCCTGCATTTTACTGCTATATTATTACACAACATAAAAGCATAATGATATACTTCAGTGACACAATTCCTTTTCAATCTTCTGTACCAGACCTTCTCTCCCTACAAACCCTCATACACTCACCTTACTTATTCTTCCTACAGCCTTCAGAAGATGCAGGAGTCAAGCCTGATGAACAAGCTGAGGTCCAATTGGCTATCAGCAGGAACTTCAATGTGTGGCAGGAAGACTAAATTCACAGCCAGCCTCTCTGATGTGGCTGCAATCTTCATCCTCTTGATGGGTGGTGCAGCATTTAGCTGTCTGCTGCTGCTGCTGCTGCTGCTGCTGCTGCTGGAGTATGCAGTGGATAATGATGCATGTGTAAAACCATGGCCCATATTCTGAAGCACTCTGCTCTCTCACTATGACCATTTTCAGAGTCCACATAGATGATTAGCTGGGTTCTCAAGAAAGATTTCTCCTGTTGATAAATTTGAAATCTTGTTAATTTGGCATTAGACCTGCATAAGTACCTCAACACACATGTAACTTCATCCAGAGCCTTTTAAAAGCAGTGGAAGTGAGGTTTAGTAGTGTTTCAGAACATTACCCAACATACCTAAAACTCAAAAGCATATGAACCGAGTGACAATCTCACACAAGGAGGCCAAGGCAAAGTGCATAACATAACTTAAGAATTGAAAGTCTCATATATCCTGCCATGTACATAAGAGTATAATGGAAGCTGCAAGACTACACAAGGCAGGCAGTCCCTCTATAAAGCATATTAACCACACTTACAGATACATGCAAGACAAAAGGTGGCAGACAATAAGTTCTTGGGGTTTGCTGACCTGAAGGAACTGCAGAAAATAACAAGAAACAAGACACCTACACTTTTTTTTTTCTGTACGAGGGACACTGGCCAGGGGCAAAAAAAAAAAAAAAAAAAAGTGTCCGAAGCAGTAGTCAAAAATTGAAGGATAAGTGTCTTGAAACCCCTCTATTGAAGGAGTTCAAGTCATAGGAAAATGGAAATACAGAAGCAGGCAGGGAGTTCCAGTTTACCAGAGAAAGGGATGAATGATTGAGAATACTGGTTAACATTTGCATTAGAAAGGTGGACAGAACAGGATTGAGAGAAAGAAGAAAGTCTTGTGCAGCGAGGCCACAGGAGGAGGGAAGGCATGCAGTTAGCAAGATCAGAAGAGCAGTTAGTATGAAAATAGTGGTAGAAGACAGCTAGAGATGCAACATTGCACTGATGAGAGAGAGGCTGAAGACAGTCAGTTAGAGGAGAGAAGTTGATGAGACAAAAAGCTTTTGATTCCACCCTGTCTAAAAGAGCAGTATGAGTGGGACCCCCCCCCCCAGACATGTGAAGTATACTCCATACATGGACGGATAAGGCCCTTGTACAGAGGTAGCAGCTGGGGGGGTGAGAAAAACTGGCGGAGACATTTCAGAACACGTAACTTCATAGAAGCTGTTTTAGCTAGAGATGAGATGTGAAGTTTCCAGTTCAGATTATACGTAAAGGACAGACTGAGGATGTTCAGTGTAAAAGAGGGGGACAGTTGAGTGTCACTGAAGAAGGGATAGTTGTCTGGAAGGTTGTGTTGAGTTGATAGATAGAGGAATTGAGTTTTTGAGGCATTGAATAATATCAAATTTGCTCTGCCCCAATCAGAAATTTTAGAAAGCTCAGAAGTCAGGCATTCTGTGGCTTCCCTGAATGAAATGTTTACTTCCTGAAGTGTTGGACGTCTATGAAAAGATGTGGAAAAGTGCAGGGTGGTATCATCAGCATAGGAGTGGACAGGACAAGAAGCCTGGTTTAGAAAGTCATTGATGGATAATAAAAAGAGAGTGGGTGACAGGACAGAACCCTGTTAATAGATTTAGGAGAAGGAATGGCCTAAGTTAATGCTTAAGAAGTTTTGAAAAAGGAAAAAAGGTGACTGGGACGTGAGATGTGAATGCAAGTGAATGGCAACGTGGGGAAAAAAATATAAAATACCGTGAGCTGCTCTTTGCAAACACTTTAAAAAAGAAAAAAAATTATTTACCATTCTACTGGAAAAGAAAATACAAGACTATAAAAGAATGACTGATTACATGGCAGTGTGTGTGTGTGTGTGTGTGTGTGTGTGTGTGTGTGTGTGTGTGTGTGTGTGTGTGTGTGTGTGTGTGTGTGTGTGTGTGTGTGTGTGTGTGTGTGTGTCTGTCTGTCTGTCTGTCTGTCTGTCTGTCTGTCTGTCTGTCTGTCTGTCTGTCTGTCTGTCTGTCTGTGCGTGCGTGCGTGCGTGCGTGCGTGTGTGCATGCGTGCGTGCATGCGTGCCTGCGTGTGTGTGTGTAAATTTCCTAAAAGAATACTTGGGATGATAAAAAAAAAAAAATAAATAAAAAAATAAATAAATATATAAATGAATATAAATGAATAAATAAATAAATAAATAAGTGAATAAAATAAATAAATAAATAAATAAATAAAATAAATGAATAAACAAATAAAAAATTAAACAACACATGAAATGGTACATTTGTCTATGCATGAGTCTCATTAGCACTGCCACACTTACAGATTAGGGCATCCAAGGTGGCTTCCACATTTTGTGTTGCCTCTGAGATTTGATGCAGGTCTGTTGAGGGTTCCACAATGTGCTGTCTGCTGTACTTGCTCTTCTGAGTTGCACTGGCTGTGGGCAAAGGAGGACCAGTGAGTGGTAGTAGTCAGAGTTCTTATGACTGTCTTCTGGACAAAAGTGAGGCATGGAAAGGATTCCAAATACAATATTAGTTAATGTTTAAGTCTTTCTGTCCACCAGGCTAGCAATCCTACATAGGCAGCCTAAACAAAGCACTACGCACTCATACATACACACATCGTTCATGGTTTTAGTCCTACTGGCCCCTGCAAGAAAGAGATTGTCTCATGGACCACCCTGCTACACTCCAGACCCCAGGCATAATTAACACAGTTTGCCACATACTTCCACAGGAAGGCCCAACAGTATACACAGGTTTACCACCCCTGCCCCTTCATAATGAGACCATTCCCTGCTCTACACTCACTCCAATCCTTAAGCCACAACAGATGCAGGGTACTTTCTATGGACTGCGCTTCACGTTAACTGGGTTCACACAACAAAATCATCCTTTATTTCATCTCCCATCCCCACAGCTACTTCTTTACACCTCAGGTCTGTGTCTTCTAACCCATGAATACAGATGCTCCTCAACTTACAAAAACATCTGGAGATAGGAACAAGAATCCCTGGGACAAGAGTCCCCACACAAGTCCAAATTATGTTTGTCACTCCAGCACAGATTCAAATTCACCTAGTGCCATGTTTGAGCACTATCCATGCATAGCAAAGGAGAGAGACACCATGTTGTTCTCATTCAACTTCTGACCTGCTAACACCAGTTTGACTGTGCTCCAAGATTTGTTTGCATATTTTCCAACTTTCTGATTATTGATCATGGCTGGTGACAATCATAAGGCTAGTGATGATGTGAAAATGCTAAGTGTCAAGTCATCTCAATAGAAAGTAAGATGGTTTTAATAAAGAAACAATTGTGGAGAAAAAAATGGCAAACAGAGCCTGCACTCATGGTACACTAGTATTTGTACAATTTATCAATTTGTTTTATTACTACATACATAATATCTTTATCAGTGAGTACAATACAGTGATGTTTTAGCACAACCTCAATGTATGCACCAAAATTAATTTACAAAATAACTCCTTATGAACAAAACAATTATGAACAACCATCTGGAACCAAACTTGTTCATATGATGAGGGAACATCTGTATGTGTGTGTGTGTGTGTGTGTGTGTGTGTGTGTGTGTGTGTGTGTGTGTGTGTGTGTGTGTGTGTGTGTGTGTGTGTGTGTGTGTGTGTGTGTGTGTGTGTCTATATGTGTATATATATATATATATATATATATATATATATATATATATATATATATATATATATATATATATATATATATATATATATATATATATATATATATATATATATATATATTGTATAAAAAAATAACCCTTAATGCCAGATCCAACAGAGAATTCCAGATAGAAAAGCCAAATAATGGAGGATAAATGTCTTGAAACCCCATTTGAAAGAGTTCGTCATATGAAAGTTTGTGAGATTTTTTTTAGTCAATAAGGTGACGTGGGACAAAAGTTGTGAAGACTTACTTCCAACAAGCTCAGGTGAATATGAAATGACTTCCACAGGGATGGGAGCAAACATGGTACCTGGCATGCATCCAGGAACACCCATGCCTGCACTCACGTTGCCCTGTGCAGGTGGCAATTAGGGATATGAGCTGAATATTTCACAGACACATATTTAAATACTCTAAGTTACAACCAGCACTGTATGGTATACTTTAATCTGTCTCTGTCTACATCAACTTAACTTTCATTCCTTTGCTTTGCCTGCCATGTATCAGGTGCACAATACTCATATATGCCGGTGTTTTCTAACTGGTCCATTAACTCACCTTCTCAGAGTCTATACTGCTGTGTGCACCAAGATCATGTCATATAAAACAAAGATAAGTAACAATGAATGAAAAAAGAATAATGAAGAGAGAGAGAGAGAGAGAGAGAGAGAGAGAGAGAGAGAGAGAGAGAGAGAGAGAGAGAGAGAGAGAGAGAGAGAGAGAGAGAGAGAGAGAGAGAGATGGAATGGTATTCTACCATAAAAATAATTTTATGTACTAGAAATCATATCCTCACGCTCCTTCAGGGACTACCAGGGCACTAGAAGCTCAAGGCTAGACTCCCTACAAGCCCTGAAGGGGATGAAAGAGGAGAAAAATGGAAGATGTAATGACTCACTGGGATTCTGAAAGAGGGGAGTGAGGAACAGGAGAGAGGAGAGAGGGGAGAGAGAGAGCAACTACCACACACCCCAACGACACCTGCACCCTCCCCCTCCCCCCTGGCACGTACCCCCATCACCCATGAACAAAACACAACACAATCTCACACACATCCTCTCGCACTCCTCAAGATACAAGAGCACATGACACTCCTCACCTTGTCCACTCCAGCACTTAGGAAGTAGTTGCCCTTTTTGTTCCACTTAAGGGCAAATACGGGACCCTTGTGCTGGCCGAAGTTGGAGGCTAGTCGGCCGTCTGTCATCCAAACTCTGGTGTAACCGTCGTAAGATCCTGTGATGAGCAAGGTGCCGTCACACTGCAAGGGAAGGGGAAAGGTGGTGTCAAGGTTAATGGGCTTTAGGCTGATTACATTCACTTCCAGTCTTCAGTGTTTTCTCAATCCTTCTCTAATTTGCTGAAAATCTTGCAAAACCTGACATCATCATCATCTTGTTTCCTTATTTTCCATTTTCTGTGGTATGCCTTGTCTAAAAGTTTGCATGGTGTGTGTGTGTGTGTGTGTGTGTGTGTGTGTGTGTGTGTGTGTGTGTGTGTGTGTGTGTGTGTGTATGAGTGTGTGTGATGATCTGTCTGGGCTACACTGAGTATGATTGATAAAGATACATTATTTTCCCTTACAGGTTTAGACATCTTGCGAGTCACTCCTACTTCTTGCAGTGGTAAACAATCACTTCTCTGATCCTCGTCCTTCTCTATTCTTCCTCCACACTTCATCTCCATGTCTTCCTCACTCTCCCCACTAACCTAACCACACACTGTCTTCAGATCTCACTCACTCTTCCCACACTAGTCTCCTTCCAACAACCTCCAACCCCAAATGACCTCAAAATTATCTAGCAATTTAGTACAGAAGGACAGACTCTTACATTCCAGTCTAAGGAAGTGACATCTTTGTTACTGGGAACCTCTCAGTGCCTCCTTTCTGAATGCAGTGCTGCAGAACAAGCTGGTTCAGGGAGGTGGTGCTGTCATTCATGTTTCAGATGCGGGCCATGCTGTCTCCTGACCTGTCGAGGAGTGAATGTGTGGAGTGAGATGAGATGGAGAAGGAGTGATAACGTGGGGTGAGCAAAGTGGATGCAAGATGGAGAGGAAGGATTGGTGATGTGGGGTGAGAGAAGGGAGTGAAGATACGATCATGAGCAATACGTATGTGTATGAATGAATGAACAAGTCTATATCTATTCGTATCTGCTAATTTGTGCTTTCTCAATGTGTTCATGTTTTCCAGAGAGTCACACCTGTTATATGTGTGGTGTGTGTGTGTGTGTGTGTGTGTGTGTGTGTGTGTGTGTGTGTGTGTGTGTGTGTGTGTGTGTGTGTGTGTGTGTGTGTGTGTGAGAGAGAGAGCACCCACCCTGAGGCAAGGTCAGTGGTTGGGTTCCAGGCACAGATGAACACCTCACTCTGGTGTCCCCGCAGGATGGTAGCCTTGTTGAGAGGGATCTCCACACTGTTGTCCACCTCCATGTTTTCACCCGTGGTGCCTGTCAGGGGAACTGTCACCTCATGTTAACTGAACTAGGTATTCAGGATTGTCTTCTTAGTGCTACCTGCCTTTGCCTAATGATAAATGAATGACTGAGAACTTCCTTTACTTCCAAGATTATTATTTCTATTTAATGTCTACTATTAATGTAACCTCATAATGCATTAGACAAAAACTGCATTTCATTCTCACTACTTCCCTTGCCTTATAAATGAATGGTTAAAAACTTCTATTGCTAGTTTAACCTCATGTTGCCTCTACTAAAAACTACACTTTCCTCTCAATATCACTCTTGCCTTATGCTAAAGAAATTATAATGAAAATTTGCTATAATGTTAAGACCACTACTGTTATTAATTCAACTGAGTGACCTGTGTACTATAGAGGCATTAATTCATCACTTCCTCCTCACTGTCACTCTTGCCTTAGACTAAACAGATCATTTGAAATATCCTCTACTACTAATGCAACTTTACACCGAGTGATGCACGAGTAAGTGAGCCTTTTTTTATTACCACTTTGTTGCCCTAGACCACAATGCCCTCTTACAGAAAAAGTAAATAAAAAATAAATAAATAAATAAACTAAATTCACAGCTAATATAACTTTATACTGAGTGACCCATGAACTACAGAGGCATGAATCAAAGACAGCCTCCTTATCATCACTCCTCCCTTATGCTAAGCCAGCGACAAGCAGAATATTGTGATGTCCACCCTCATCCCCATTGGTGCTGGGAATTCTCTGTCCTGACCACGGCACTGTGTGAGCAGTGTTGTCCCCACAGATGATGGGTGTGGTGTACCTGGCCTGGCTGTTCATGTTTGCCAGCCTCATCGCCATCACTGCCCTGGTTCCAGCGCATCCATGTGCCACACACTGAACACATCGACAACGATCAATTGTGTGTGTTTGTGTGTGTGTGTGTGTGTGTTCTTCAGCCTTAAGAGCCTGACTGGTACTGACAATATGGTTTCCTTGCTTCACTGGAGTTTCTATCAATAACTTTATGAGGCAGAGTTGAGGTAGTGAAATTGGTTTCCTTGCTTCCCTGGAGAATTCAGCAATTTTTTGAGGCATTGTTGAGGAGAACCTGCCACTGACTGCTACTGACACTGTGGTTTCTTTGCTTAATGTTTAGTATCACATATTCATCATTCTGCACTGGCATCTGACATTCTCAAAGGTGAAAGCAGACCTCAGGCCAAAAACGCAATCCAATGGAATAGCAGTAACAAGATGATTCGCTCCCTTCTGAATACTGATCCAGCCCAGCTTGTTCAGTAAAGCTAACCAAATATGAACTTAATCTCATCAAAGAAATAACAGGCATCTTGATACCATTTAAAGTAGCAACTCTAGTGTGTCAGGGAGAGAATGTTGTAATGTCAAGCACAGTAATTCCATGCATTTGTGGATTGAACGATGAGCTTGATCAAGTGTCACAGACATACAAGTCAAAGATTATTACTACTCTCAAAAGCTCAATCGAGAAAAGATTGAAGATCTATGAAGACACGGAGATGTTTGGGCTGGCTTCTTTCCTAGATCCATGCTTTAAGATGGACTGGAGCTTACCATAAGTCATGTTCATGAAATCCCTACTGAAGTCTACAGTAGATGAAATTATGCCTACTACCACTGAAGAAAACAGTTCCCTTCAAGAAAATAAGGAGGCCCCTACAAAGAAGTGCAAGGTGTTCAGATTCATGACACCATCAGCATCAACGAGCTCTTCCCACTGTATATTAACATCAACTGTATCACAAGTAGAATCCAACCTGAGTCAACCAAGAACAGAGGATGACAGTGATCCCCTTCTCTTCTGAGAACAGAATCAGTCAACACTGCCTCAACTAACTATACTGGCTCCAATATCTGTGCATCCCAGCTTCATCGGCTCCAGATCAGACACTTTTCTCCATTGCTGGGAAAGTCTTTTGTCCTGAACGATGCAGAATGACCGATGTTCGCTTTGAGGAGTTGATGTTTATCAAGTGCAATCAACATATAGTAAAGAAGACATTACATGAGAAATAACCTAGCCTATAAGAAATCATGTGTATAACAAGTTCTATATTTTTCAAAGAGAAATACTTTGTTTTCCTTATTGCTGTGAAAGTCTGTGATCATGATCTGAAATAAATTCATAGAAGTAATGTATTATGTACTGTATAGCAAAATCAAATAAAACCTCTTACACACAATGTATGTTTTTAATACCATTAGTTAGAAAGTGATTTAAGCGGTTATATTGCTATGCTCAAAAATGGAACAGTGCTCCTAAGAGATGTAGTTTGCTGCCTATTTAGGCATTGTACTTAATCACTGTTAATTATTATCTTTTTATAAATAATCACAGAGAAATGTGATTATAATCTAATCCTAATCATGCACAAAAAGAAAAAAATAACCACAATAAAAATAGCTAAAACTAATCATAATATAATCAATCAAAAAAGTATTCCAGACCATAATCAAAATAAAATCATAATAATTTATAATGATGCCCATGTCTGGTCAAGAACTTTTTTTTTTTTTTCTGTAAGGTGAGGATATACTAACTACCTCTTGGTGCCATGTAAGGTGCTCCCGAACACTTAGAGGCAGCCACCACTCTGTACAGTGAAACACATCCCGGAATCCCTCATCACTATCTTTTCAACACACAATCTTTTCATTGCCAATAATTATGCAGTATATTTTTCAACTAATTTCATTCCAGTGTAACCTTTGTACCAGTAATGGTAGCCTGTTTGGCCAAACACAGGCTAAACAGAGACCCAGCAGAACCAAACACAGGCCAAACAGACCCAGCAGAACCAAACACAGGCCAGACAGACCCAGCAGAACCAAACACAGGCCAAACAGACCCAGCAGAACCAAACACAGGCCAGACAGACCCAGCAGAACCAAACACAGGCCAAACAGACCCAGCAGAACCAAACACAGGCCAGACAGACCCAGCAGAACCAAACACAGGCCAAACAGACCCAGCAGAACCAAACACAGGCCAAACAGACCCAGCAGAACCAAACACAGGCCAAACAGACCCAGCAGAACCAAACACAGGCCAGACAGACCCAGCAGAACCAAACACAGGCCAGACAGACCCAGCAGAACCAAACACAGGCCAGACAGACCCAGCAGAACCAAACACAGGCCAGACAGACCCAGCAGAACCAAACACAGGCCAAACAGACCCAGCAGAACCAAACACAGGCCAGACAGACCCAGCAGAACCAAACACAGGCCAGACAGACCCAGCAGAACCAAACACAGGCCAAACAGACCCAGCAGAACCAAACACAGGCCAGACAGACCCAGCAGAACCAAACACAGGCCAGACAGACCCAGCAGAACCAAACACAGGCCAGACAGACCCAGCAGAACAAGGTAAAAAAGGTAAAAAAAAAAAAAATGATGGAATAAACTGGAACAGGGTAATAAGATAAGGGACTGGAATGAGCCTGGAATGGGCTGGAATGGGCTGTATTTCCAGATTAGCTAAGTGTACACAAAATGGAGTCATGTATGTGATTTGCTCAGTGTGTGTGTGTGTGTGTGTGTGTGTGTGTGTGTGTGTGTGTGTGTGTGTGTGTGTGTGTCTGAAAGGTCTCCATCTCTCAAATGCTTCAGCGTCTTATCTCTATAACTTTAACTGGTTACAATGGAGGTTATTGTGTTTGCAAGTGTGTTTTTCATTATTCTGTTTATAATTTAATAAGGATTCTGCTCTATCAGTGGAAAAAAAAAAAAAAACGCATGGAAGCACAACTAATCATACTTGTGGCCTTTCAAAACTATCGTAATGACTGTAAAGTGTCTCACATGACGGCTTAGAAGCATAAGGCAGTTATCTTGAACACCTACACGATACAAACCAACCTTTGCCGTAGGAAGGTTACGTAAGAAAAGTGTGATAAGAGATTAAAAAAAGACAGGTGTGATTTCAAGGATATATGGGAGTTGTCTCAAAAATGCCAACACTCTATTCATCGAAGCAAAAAAAAAAAAAAAAAAAAAAAAAAAAAAAAAAAAAATATATATATATATATATATATATATATATATATATATATATATATATATATATATATATATATATATATATATATATATATATTTTTTTTTTTATGTAGGAAGGATACTGGCCAAGGGCAACAAAAATCTAATAAAAAAAAATGCCCACTGAAATGCCAGTCCCAAAAATGGTCAAAGCAGTGGTAAAAAATTGGTGGATAAGCGTCTTGAAACCTCCCTCTTGAAGGAATTCAAGTCATAGGAAGGTGAAAATACAGAAGCAGGCAGGGAATTCCAGAGTTTACCAGAGAAAGGGATGAATGATTGAGAATACTGGTTAACTCTTGTGTTAGAGAGGTGGACAGAATAGGGGTGAGAGAAAGAAGAAAGTCTTGTGCAGCGAGGCCACGGAAGGAGGGGAGGCATGCAGTTAGCAAAGATCAGAAGAGCAGTTGGCATGAAAATAGTGGTAGAAGACAGCTAGATATGCAACATTGCGGCGGTGAGAGAGGGGCTGAAGACAGTCAGTTAGAGGAGAGGAGTTGATGAGACGAAAAGCTTTTGATTCCACCCTGTCTAGAAGAGCAGTATGAGTGGAACCCCCCCAGACATGTGAAGCATACTCCATACATGGACGGATAAGGCCCTTGTACAGAGTTAGCAGCTGGGTGGTGAGAAAAACTGGCGGAGACGTCTCAGAACACCTAACTTCATAGAAGCTGTTTTAGCTAGAGAGGAGATGTGAAGTTTCCAGTTCAGATTATAAGTAAAGGACAGACCGAGGATGTTCAGTGTAGAAGAGGGGGACAGTTGAGTGTCATTGAAGAAGAGGGGATAGTTGTCTGGAAGGTTGTGTCGAGTTGATAGATGGAGGAATTGAGTTTTTGAGGCATTGAACAATACCAAGTTTGCTCTGCCCCAATCAGAAATTTTAGAAAGATCAGAAGTCAGGCGTTCTGTGGCTTCCCTGCATGATATGTTTACTTCCTGAAGGGTTGGATGTCTATGAAAAGACGTGGAAAAGTGCAGGGTGGTATCATCAGCATAGGAGTGGATAGGACAAGAAGTTTGGTTTAGAAGATCATTAATGAATAATAAGAAGAGAGTTGGTGACAGGACAGAACCCTGAGGAACACCACTGTTAATAGATTTAGGAGAAGAACAGTGACCGTCTACCACAGCAGCAATAGAACGGTCAGAAAGGAAACTTGAGATGAAGTTACAGAGAGGAGGATAGAAACCGTAGGAGGGTAGTTTGGAAATCAAAGCTTTGTGCCAGACTCTATCAAAGGCTTTTGATATGTCCAAGGCAACAGCAAAAGTTTCACCAGTCTCTAAAAGAGGATGACCAAGACTCAGTAAGGAAAGCCAGAAGATCACCAGTAGAGCGGCCTTGACGGAACCCATACTGGCGATCAGATAGAAGGTTGTGAAGTGATAGATGTTTAAGAATGTTCCTGTTGAGGATAGATTCAAAAACTTTAGATAGGCAGGAAATTAAAGCAATAGGACGGTAGTTTGAGGGATTAGAGCAGTCACCCTTTTTAGGAACAGGTTGAATGTAGGCAAACTTCCAGCAAGAAGGAAAGGTAGATGTTGACAGACAGAGCTGAAAGAGTTTGACTAGGCAAGGTGCAAGCACGGCGGCACAGTTTCGGAGAACAATAGGAGGGACCCCATCAGGTCCATAAGCCTTCCGAGGGTTTAGGCCAGCGAGGGCATGGAAAACATCATTGCGAAGAATTTTAATACGTGGCATGAAGTAGTCAGAGGGCGGAGGAGAGGAAGGAACAAGCCCAGAATCGTCCAAGGTAGAGTTTTTAGAAAAGGTTTGAGCAAAGAGTTCAGCTTTAGAAATAGATGTGATAGCAGTGGTGCCATCTGGTTGAAGTAGAGGAGGGAAAGAAGAAGAAGCAAAGTTATTGGAGATATTTTTGGCTAGATGCCAGAAATCACGAGGGGAGTTAGATCTTGAAAGGTTTTGACATTTTCTGTTAATGAAGGAGTTTTTGGCTAGTTGGAGAACAGACTTGGCATGGTTCTGGGCAGAAATATAAAGTGCATGAGATTCTGGTGATGGAAGGCTTAGGTACCTTTTGTGGGCCACCTCTCTATCATGTATAGCACGAGAACAAGCTGTGTTAAACCAAGGTTTAGAAGGTTTAGGACGAGAAAGAGAGTGAGGAATGTACGCCTCCATGCCAGACACTATCACCTCTGTTATGCGCTCAGCACACAAAGACGGGTCTCTGATACGGAAGCAGTAGTCATTCCAAGGAAAATCAGCAAAATACCTCCTCAGGTCCCCCCAACTAGCAGAGGCAAAACGCCAGAGGCACCTTCACTTATGGGGATCCTGAGGAGGGATTGGAGTGATAGGACAAGATAAAGATATGAGATTGTGATCGGAGGAGCCCAACAGAGAAGAAAGGGTGACAGCATAAGCAGAAGGATTAGAGGTCAGGAAAAGGTCAAGAATGTTGGGCGTATCTCCAAGACGGTCAGGAATACGAGTAGGGTGTTGCACCAATTGCTCTAGGTCATGTAGGATAGCAAAGTTGTAGGCTAGTTCACCAGGATGGTCAGTGAAGGGAGAGGAAAGCCAAAGCTGGTGGTGAACATTGAAGTCTCCAAGAATGGAGATCTCTGGAAAAGGGAAGAGGGTCAGAATGTGCTCCACTTTGGAAGTTAAGTAGTCAAAGAATTTCTTATAGTCAGAGGAGTTAGGAGAGAGGTACATAGCACAGATAAATTTAGTATGAGAATGACTCTGTAGTCGTAGCCAGATGGTGGAAAACTCAGAAGACTCAAGAGCGTGGGCACGAGAGCAGGTTAAGTCATTGTGCACATAAACGCAGCATCCAGCTTTGGATCGAAAATGAGGATAGAGAAAGTAGGAGGGAACAGAAAATGGGCTACTGTCAGTTGCCTCAGACACCTGAGTTTCAGTGAGGAAAAGAAGATTAGGTTTAGAAGAGGAGAGGTGGTGTTCTACAGATTGAAAATTAGATCTTAGACCGCGAATGTTGCAGAAGTTAATGAAGAAAAAGTTGAGGGGGATGTCAAGACACTTAGGGTCGTCGACAGAAAGGCAGTCCGACCTGGGGACATTTATGGTCTCCTCCCCAGATGGGGACTCCGAGGCTGGTGTAGGAGTCGCCATGATTTTAAAATTTTTGAGTGAAGGGTGTGTGTGTTATTAGGTGCTTGTAGTTTTGTGTGGAGGAAGAGAGTTGTCTTTAGAGGGCAGGCTGTGACTGCCCCCTTGTGTTGTGAGACACAAAGGGAAACGTTCAGTGAGGTCACAGCTGGGTTTAATGATAAGTTCACAGCATCCCCTGAACAGTGCTTTAGACCTCACTGGGAGTAATTATCGTTTTGACAGGTGTCTACTGCCTCCTCCTCCTCCTATATATATATATATATATATATATATATATATATATATATATATATATATATATATATATATATATATATATATATATATATATATATATATATATATATATATATATATATATATATATATATATATATATATATATATATATATATATATATATATATATATATATATATATATATATATATATATATATATATATATATATATATATATATATATATATATATATATATATATATATATATATATATATATATATATATATATATATATATATACACCATGGGCAGCAGATGCTTCACGGAACATCCTGCAGCTCTGTTCACCAAGCAGGAAGCAAGGACAGTGTGGTGGTGGTGGTGGTGGGTGGTGGGTGGTAGTGGTTGGGTTAGGGGTAGGAGTAGGGGTAGTGGTGATGGTGGTGGTGGCACTGACTTCTCTCTCCAGGAGTCAATGTATCCCCCAGCGTGTGAAAGGGACTTGAGAATGCCGATGCACTCGAGAGGTCAAACTCCCCAAGTTCGTGGCAACAAACAGTGCAACATACGAGTGAGTCCCGATATTTTCAAGCAGTTGGTGAACATTTTACACCAAGCCGCTAAGAGGCTTGAGAAAGTAACCCAGTGATTCCTAAAGCACAAAAGAAGAGATGGATGGTGCATCATAAAACCTTAATGAATATCGGAGTCTAGAGGAATGTGTAAAGAATCTGGTGGTGAAAGCGATCTGGCAGCCTCTCCACCAATGGGACCCGGTTTTGCAGCAATTTCCGCCCTTATTGGTCGTGACGAGTTTATGATTGGTCGTGATTCTGCTGTGATTGGCTACATTCACCGTGGACTGTGATTAATGATGAGCCGCCACCGTCACACCGTCACCAGCTCACAGCCCCGAGCAGCAGTAAGCCTAACCGGGCAGGCTTGGCGGGGCCCTGTCTCAGCCTCCCTATTGCCAAACATCGCCCCTTTCTGTCACCTCCCCCAAACCATCTCTCTCTCTCTCTCTCTCTCTCTCTCTCTCTCTGGGTCTTAAAGTAAAGTTCCTTGTTTCGTTTGGTAATTATGTTAACTGAATCAATTTTGCCTTCAACATCAATGTACTTTGAGAGATATGATACTATAAACTCTCTCTCTCTCTCTCTCTCTCTCTCTCTCTCTCTCTCTCTCTCAATAAATCATCCACATTGTCAAGCAGTTGGTCATGCCACACCCACTCTGGCACTCCTACACTCCACACTCTCCACACACTCCCACTTGTCTTGTAAATTATTTTCTTCATTATTGCTGCTCCGGTTGTAGCTATTACATTGTGTGTCATAAGGTTTACTGTAGAATTTAGTCATCTTCAACTTCCTTCACTTAAACTCTATACAGTCCACGCACACTCCTCACACACTTCCCCTCGCCCTACACACACACACACACACACACACCCCTCATCCTCCACATACACACACACACTCCCCCACACTCCATGTCCTGGCCATCTCTCACGTGTGTGGGTGGCGGCGCCTCCCTCTCAGTCCACCAACACCACCACCAGTTCAACATTTTCAACAAGTTCAACAAGTTTCCAGCCCACCTGCAGTAACAAATAACACAGGTCAAATAGCCACTTAAAGGACCACCCTCACGCCTGCCACTTACCTGCCTAAGTGACGCAGAAATCAACACCAGAATACATCTAATACTCGTTATTTATTTATTTTTTCAGACACTTGCAGTAATATTACACAGCACACCAATTACAGAGTCACAAGCGCAGGAAGCTGAGAACATCAAAGAATGAAAACTGCGGAGAAAGATGTCTTAATGAAAGATTATTATTGTCCAAAAGCCTAATGCCATTCTTTTCTGTTGCATTATCTCCACACTGCTCAACGTGCTACAGGGATTTCAACGCCAGGTAAGGAGCAAGTTCCGTGATCTCCTGACCAATTACACCATTTTACAGAAAGATATCTACGTTAAGTATGAGAGAGAGAGAGAGAGAGAGAGAGAGAGAGAGAGAGAGAGAGAGAGAGAGAGAGAGAGAGAGAGAGAGAGAAAATGGAGTTAGAATATTATAGTATACAGCTTATCAATGCATTATCATTATTATTAGAATTATTGTTGTACTCATCATTATTGCTGCTCTGGTTGTAGTTATGTGTCTGTCATAAGGTTTACTGTAAAATTCAGTGTGTGTCATAAGGTTTAGTTGATTCACAAAGTGAAGTTTAGTGTCATCTTCAGCTTTCTTCACTTTAGCAGCACGTGGCATACAATTCTGCGTCTTAACTGAGTTGTGCAGCTCCCTAAACTCTCTCACTATACCAAGGAATCTGCTGCTGCTTATCATGACATATGAGGCCGCTAAAAGCAAATATCTTAACAACGAGGATAAGCGTGACTGTTGTTCTGAACACCGCCGACACCGCTGTCTCTCCGCCGTCATCACCACTGTTACCATACCTTTAAACACTTTAAACACTTTATTATGTTTGTCTGTAGTACATATATAAGCTTAAGGTACAATTAATTGAAAGACAAACAGCCCCTTATGAAGCACAAGCTTTTTGGGCACACTTAATATCTACTTAATACTGAAATGTAAAACAACACTAAACTAAAAATCTAATTGAAGAAAATGTAAAAAAAAATAAATAAATAGCAATAACAAAAGATTTAGGGATAAATGGCTTTGCAAGAACAGGAAGGAAAGGAGAAAAATCATAATTATACATGAGAAATAGAGAAAATTGAAGTGGAATCTGATTATAAACAAGCAAATATTTGTTTTGAGAATAATTAAACAAACAGAAATAAATATGTATATATACTAGAGGATATAAACTATTTTAGTTACATTGGATATGAACTATTTGGTTACCACCACCGTCATCACCATCAACACACTTTCCTTCACCATTATCACCATCATCACTGCCGCTATCAGCACCTGAACCAACACTCGATGGGCAACACTTGATAAACATGAGAAAATTCTGCAAGTATTAATATGCCAACAAGAGTAGATAAGGTAGATGTTTCTTGGCGCGTGACCGGAAAAAATCGTCCGTCTGTCCATTCATTTTTTTTCGCTACCCCATGTTGTAGTCAAAGTGTCATTTCACTTAGGTACTGCAATACTGCAACAAACCACATATGATTCAGAAATGCGTTAATTTATTTTGCTACTATAAGTTACCATCACCTTCAGAATCAAGAAATATAGATGCTAAAAGTATTTTATGGTACCAATTTCAATAGGGAAGATTTTATTCCATCACCCGCTATTTCCTAAAACGTTGTATCTCTCGTTTTGAAGGCATAAGAAACAAACTCATCTTGTTTCGCTACCACTAACTTCAGGAGCATGAAATATAGATGCTAAAAATATCTTGCTGGATTATTTTTAGTTACAAAGACTATATTTTCACGGACAGGTGTCTGAAATGTTAGCTGTCTTGTTTTGAAGGCATAAGAAGCAAACAAGTGTAATCTTGCCGCCAGCCAACTTCTCATTTGTCATCATTATCTTTTTCGTCTCCCTTCCCATCCTCAATTTCTAAGTAATTATCGTCCATGACAGCTGTGGCTTTCTGTCTATATATCACTCGCTATTCTCTCTCACTTTGCTTGTAGAGGAAACCGTCTATCATATTCTGTAATGTTACTTTGCAGTGAAATACACTCCCTGGGTACTCTGCCATAAATGTATGCGTTTTGTCTCCTGAACACTGCTAATTCAATCCACCAGCAGCACAAGAAGTCCTGCACGAATGATGCAAGAACTACTAAAAAGCATCAAGATTGTTCAACTACAGCATTACAAAGATAAAAAAAAAAATCTGATAAGAAAACCGCCTTGTGTAAGTGAGTGAACACAAGCACTGTAACACACACACACACACACACACAACACACACACACACACACACACATGAGGCAAATGGGTGAGCCTCTTAATGTGTAGGCCCTGTTCACCTAGCAGCAAGTAGATACGGGATGTAACCCGAAGGGTTGTGACCTTGCTGCCCCGGTGTGTGGTGTCCTACCCAAAGATCAGTCACTATGATCTCTGAGCTCTTTCTGTAGGGTAACGGCTGGCTGGGTGACCAGCAGATGACTGTAGGTGAATCACACACACACACACACACACACACACACACACACACACACACACACCTCCTATCAAGCTCCCTCAGTACAGTAGTAGTCGTAATCGTAGTAGTAGTAGTACTAGTACTAGCAGTAGTAGTAGTAGTAGTAGTAGTAGTAGTAGTAGTAGTAGTAGTAGTAGTAGTAGAATAAGTACTAGCAATAATAATAATAACAACCAAAGCGTTCATTCCTCCAGAAAATAAATATAATAAACAACACTATGGGAGACCCAGACTTGACTCACTCACTGTACGGGCATCGCAGGGAATTAGGGGAAAAACACGGCAGAATTACCTTGACAGAACACACACACAGCAGTCAGTGAGGAACCCAGCACGTCACGACCCGCTAAGCTCACCTTGTCATGCAGGAAATGTTCGAAACGGCACCAAGACATTACTTGACTGGAATCCACAACCCTCCTCCTTCCCTCTCCTCTCCTCTCCCCGCCACTCTCCCACGCCTCACCTCACGCTGTAATGACCTGACTGCAGACTGAACAATGACAGCACACCACTCCCGTCTGTCTGACTCCATCACTCCATATCCCGCACCGCCAAGGTGGTTGTGTTTCTGTGCCATTATAAATCACTGGTTAATGCCGCACTGTTCCTTGACATTCTCATCACGCTATGCTCCGCTACTGCTATTGTGTGTGTTATCTATCTAGTCATCAATATTAATTCACTTTTGATGCTGGTATGGCAAAATTACTATACTGTTTGCATCTGTTGATCTATATTTATTTACTTGTTTCTTTTCTTGTCTTGTCATACAAATATAAAGCCAGGTCAAATGCACAAAAAAAAAAAAAAAAAAAAAAAAAAAAACTTGGTGTTCTCTCCCAAAAGAAAGCACCAGTTAAAAATTTGAGATGGAATGGCTGTGCTTTTTATTTGAGCTAGCTTTGTAATAACCTTAAATTGGTTCAGTCTGCCATGCAGGCTTAACGCATGAGAAAATGCTTATTCTGGAATATTTGTATTTAATATCACATTGCAATTCCCTTCTTTTTCAATAAACCATGGAAAAAATTTTTTTAAATTTTAAATGACATATTACACTGGTGCTCTGACAGGGAAGAACCTCATACTGCCCTGAATTGACCAGGAGCCACCTTGCGTGGGTCAGCTGGTCTTTTATGGTCTCCTTTCCTCCCATTCTTATATTCTGGATGACCATGCACAGGAGAGGCAGACACTTACCTGTAGTGAGCGCGGGTGTTGAGGATGAAGCTGGGAGGCCTGGATCATATCGTCCAGGGTGTCGTTCAAGGTGTCTAAGCTGTCCTCGCTGTCCTCCTCCTCCTTACCAGGGCTTTCCTTGTTGTCAGAGGTGGGTTCAGGCTCTGAGGACTGAGATAACACTTTCATAGCTTCTGACCAAGCTCTTCACTGACTGTGCATTAACATCCTTTTAAATGAGTATATTCCAGTCATCCAACCAGGCAATTTCCTTCAGTATAAGGCAAAGTCATAATAGCCAATGGGCTAATAAGTAATCTATTATCTCCTAATGGTAATATCTATTGCAAAATAGACAACTCACCTTCCAGACAGTTTCCCCAGTCTCAGAGCAGTTCAGGAGGAGGCAGTAGACACCTGCCGAAACGATAATTACTCCCAGTGAGGTCTAAAGCACTGTTCAGGGGGTGCTGTGAACTTATCATTAAACCCAGCTGTGACGTCACTGAACGTTTCCCTTTGTGTCTCACAACACAAGGGGGTAGTCACAGCCTGCCCTCTAAAGACAACTCTCTTCCTCCACACAAAACTACAAGCACCTAATAACACACACACCCTTCACTCAAAAAATTTTTAAATCATGGCGACTCCTACACCAGCCTCGGAGTCCCCATCTGGGGAGGGGACCATAAATGTCCCCAGGTCGGACTGCCTTTCCGTCGACGACCCTAAGTGTCTTGACACCCCCCTCAACTTTTTCTTCATTAACTTCTGCAACATTCGCGGTCTAAGATCTAATTTTCAATCTTCTTTTCCTCACTGAAAAACTTTTCTGTTCCCTCCTACTTTCTCTATCCTCATTTTCGATCCAAAGCTGGATGCTGCGTTTATGTGCGCAATGACTTAACCTGCTCTCGTGCCCACGCTCTTGAATCTTCCGAGTTTTCCACCATCTGGCTACGACTACAGAGTCATTCTCATACTAAATTTATCTGTGCTGTATACCTCTCTCCTAACTCCTCTGACTATAAGAAATTCTTTGACTACTTAACTTCCAAAGTGGAGCACATTCTGACCCTCTTCCCTTTTGCAGAGATCTCCATTCTTGGAGACTTCAATGTTCACCACCAGCTTTGGCTTTCCTCTCCCTTCACTGACCATCCTGGTGAACTAGCCTACAACTTTGCTATCCTCCATGACCTAGAGCAATTGGTGCAACACCCTACTCGTATTCCTGACCGTCTTGGAGATACGCCCAACATTCTTGACCTTTTCCTGACCTCTAATCCTTCTGCTTATGCTGTCACCCTTTCTTCTCTGTTGGGCTCCTCCGATCACAATCTCATATATTTATCTTGTCCTATCACTCCAATCCCTCCTCAGGATCCCCCTAAGCGAAGGTGCCTCTGGCGTTTTGCCTCTGCTAGTTGGGGGGACCTGAGGCGGTATTTTGCTGATTTTCCTTGGAATGACTACTGCTTCCGTGTCAGAGACCCGTCTGTGTGCTGAGCGCATAACAGAGGTGATAGTGTCTGGCATGGAGGCGTACATTCCTCACTCTTTTTCTTGTCCTAAACCTTCTAAACCTTGGTTTAACACAGCTTGTTCTCGTGCTATACATGATAGAGAGGTGGCCCACAAAAGGTACTTAAGCCTTCCTTCACCAGAATCTCATGCACTTTATATTTCTGCCCAGAACCATGCCAAGTCTGTTCTCCAACTAGCCAAAAACTCCTTCATTAACAGAAAATGTCTAAACCTTTCAAGATCTAACTCCCCTCGTGATTTCTGGCATCTAGCCAAAAATATCTCCAATAACTTTGCTTCTTCTTCTTTCCCTCCTCTACTTCAACCAGATGGCACCACTGCTATCACATCTATTTCTAAAGCTGAACTCTTTGCTCAAACCTTTGCTAAAAACTCTACCTTGGACGATTCTGGGCTTGTTCCTCCCTCTCCTCCACCCTCTGACTACTTCATGCCTCGTATTAAAATTCTTCGTAATGATGTTTTCCATGCCCTCGCTGGCCTAAACCCTCAGAAGGCTTATGGACCTGATGGGGTCCCTCCTATTGTTCTCCGAAACTGTGCCTCCGTGCTTGCACCTTGCCTAGTCAAACTCTTTCAGCTCTGTCTGTCAACATCTACCTTTCCTTCTTGCTGGAAGTTTGCCTACATTCAACCTGTTCCTAAAAAGGGTGACCGCTCTAATCCCTCAAACTACCGTCCTATTGCTTTAATTTCCTGCTTATCTAAAGTTTTTGAATCTATCCTCAACAGGAAGATTCTTAAACATCTATCACTTCACAACCTTCTATCTGATCGCCAGTATGGGTTCCGTCAAGGCCGCTCTACTGGTGATCTTCTGGCTTTCCTTACTGAGTCTTGGTCATCCTCTTTTAGAGACTTTGGTGAAACTTTTGCTGTTGCCTTGGACATATCAAAAGCCTTTGATAGAGTCTGGCACAAAGCTTTGATTTACAAACTACCCTCCTACGGTTTCTATCCTTCTCTCTGTAACTTCATCTCAAGTTTCCTTTCTGACCGTTCTATTGCTGCTGTGGTAGACGGTCACTGTTCTTCTCCTAAATCTATTAACAGTGGTGTTCCTCAGGGTTCTGTCCTGTCACCCACTCTCTTCTTATTATTCATTAATGATCTTCTAAACCAAACTTCTTGTCCTATCCACTCCTATGCTGATGATACCACCCTGCACTTTTCCACGTCTTTTCATAGACGTCCAACCCTTCAGGAGGTAAACATATCACGCAGGGAAGCCACAGAACGCCTGACTTCTGATCTTTCTAAAATTTCTGATTGGGGCAGAGCAAACTTGGTATTGTTCAATGCCTCAAAAACTCAATTCCTCCATCTATCAACTCGACACAATCTTCCAGACAACTATCCCCTCTTCTTCAATGACACTCAACTGTCCACCTCTTCTACACTGAACATCCTCGGTCTGTCCTTTACTTATAATCTGAACTGGAAACTTCACATCTCATCTCTAGCTAAAACAGCTTCTATGAAGTTAGGTGTTCTGAGACGTCTCCGCCAGTTTTTCTCACCCCCCCAGCTGCTAACTCTGTACAAGGGCCTTATCCGTCCATGTATGGAGTATGCTTCACGTGTCTGGGGGGGGTTCCACTCATACTGCTGTTCTAGACAGGGTGGAATCAAAAGCTTTTCGTCTCATCAACTCCTCTCCTCTAACTGACTGTCTTCAGCCTCTCTCTCACCGCCGCAATGTTGCATCTCTAGCTGTCTTCTACCGCTATTTTCATGCTAACTGCTCTTCTGATCTTGCTAACTGCATGCCTCCCCTCCTTCCGCGGCCTCACTGCACAAGACTTTCTTCTTTCTCTCACTCCTATTCTGTCCACCTCTCTAACGCAAGAGTTAACCAGTATTCTCAATCATTCATCCCTTTCTCTGGTAAACTCTGGAACTCCTTGCCTGCTTCTGTATTTCCACCTTCCTATGACTTGAATTCCTTCAAGAGGGAGGTTTCAAGACACTTATCCACCAATTTTTGACCACTGCTTTGACCCTTTTAGGGACTGGCATTTCAGTGGGCATTTTTTTTTATTAGATTTTTGTTGCCCTTGGCCAGTATCCTTCCTACATAAAAAAAAAAAAAAAAAAGTCCAACAAATTTCAAGGCTTCATCAAGGTTGAAGTCAAGATTGAAGTCTGGTACTGTCTCATTGAGGGTGAAGGACGGAGAGTTAAGAGGAGACGCAGAGTCAAGGGTCACGTCTCCTCCGCTGATGTTTTTCTTAGGAGACAGTAAATGCTCACCTGCAAGCAAAGGATGAACAGTAATTACACAAATACTGTCAACACTCTTTCTGTTATTCTTGTAACAAATTTGATGTGCAAAGCTACAACCTATGATGCTGTGGTTTGTTTTTCTCATCACCAACTTGTAAGGGTCATCAGATAAACAATAACATATTGGTGCCTAAAACATTAAAGCTCTTATGATAAAATTTGATCCAAATATGCTTTAAAAATCTTACAATAAGAACTATTCATGAATAAATGATGAATATAGCTTGCCTGGTTTTCAACAACAGTTAATGCTTAAATATGTTATGTATATATACTAAAAAGAAAGCATACATGGTTATGTATATAAATAAACTGTAAAAACATATATCACATGGCAACCATTACAACTACATAAAGGATATAATGTTCCCTTCATGTTCAGAGCAATTATAGTCATCCATGAAACCTCAACCAAAACACTCACAATCTTCATCATTGAAAATATAAACAAAATGTGTCTATATACACACACACACACACACACACACACACACACACACACACACACACACACACACACACTACACATTATGTAAAGCAGTACACACCCTATATTTTCATCACAGCAGTAATTTCTCAGGACTCATAACTGTTCCTCAGTGTTACCAGTACCTCTAGTAATTTGTGATCCTTGATGGTGGGTGGAGGGAGGCCTCCTGCCTGGCCAGGAAGCATTAGTGAGCCTCCTGCCACCCAGGTGTACCTGCCCTCTGTCCCCACTCCTTCAATGATCCCATTATGATTAATGATTCCACTCTATGGCCACCACCAAGCCTAAATATTTTTCTTACTTGGAAAAAAAAAGCTCAAATCAATAAGCCTTCACTGAGCTACAGATCACCGTGGTCTAGATATATAACAGCCATTGGCAATTATTGCACAAAATACTGTAGCACACTACTGTACTTGCAGGGATAAAATAATATCCTTCAGTCTTGATATAAGCCAACTCTCAAAGTGCTACACCACAGCTACACAAGACATAACATTTTCCCAAAAATCTCTTGTCCTGTGTGTTGCTGCACTGCTGCCAAGAGTACACCACCTCACATGTGTGTCTTGTGAAGATAAGAAACCATGCTATCACTATACCATTAAATACTTACTCAGTCATAAGTCATAACAATGTGTGTGCAGCAGATTCCTCAATAACATTTCAAGGTTACTGACTACTGGCACAGTCCTTCATACAATGACACATACAAAAAGTTGCTAATGTAACCACAACAGGGTACTCATCTATTCACTTCACTGTGTTGTGAAAAGCCCTTTGATTACAAGATTATAACAAGAAACTTGCTGGAGTATTACACAGATCACTATCTCACAGTTCTTGAGCCACCAAACGCCATGCGAGCACCACTATATGACCACTGTGTTACCACCACTACCACCGCTGTCACAACCACCATTGCAACTACACATGGGGAGGAGGGGCAGAGCCTCACACCAGACAGGTGGTGCCTGATCAGCCAACCTACCAATATGGCTGTGCACCCAACAGGAAACTTGGCCAAATGGTGTAACAAAGGCCCTCCTCCAAGCCTGGGGGCCACTACACTTTCATGGGGGGGAACAGGAGGAGACCTAATGAGGGGGGAGAAGGAATATCACGAAGGGTTGGATTCGCAAGGGTTGACTAACGCCAGCCGGATATCCCATCACATAATGCTGCTGCCAATATCCCGCTGCGATGCCCGAAATGCACCCCCTCCCAGCATGGGCGCCACCAGGCCAACCCCTAATACAGTAAAATCCCTCTCATCCGGCATTCAAGTATCCGGCAGCTTCAAGTATCCGGCACATTTTTCCCCGAGCCTTAAAATCTATAAAAAAATCAATGTGTACTCATAAAATTGATAAAAATTCCCGCGTGAGGCATACTTTGTCCCCTCGCCACCAGAGCACACTGCTTCGCACCACCTGTGGTCCACTGCACTGTGTTTACTCAGTGACTCAGTCCCGCATGTGCACTGTTTATCACCTGACGCCTTCATCATACCTAAAGTTGTAGAAAAGAGGAAGCGTGTTGTGCTTACACTTAAGCAGAAGGTAGAAATTTGTCGATGATTAGAGAGAGGTGAAAGCAGACAGCAACTAATGGCAGAATATGGTGTGGGCTCATCAACTATTTATGACATTAAATCCCAAACGAAAAAGTTGCGGGATTACATGAAAGTCACCGACACCCCAAAGGCAGTGGAAAATCATCACACACTGCAGTATCATCATAATGAAATGATGGACAAAGTGTTATACGAGTGGTTCAGCTTGAAAAGATCAGAAGGAGTCACAATTACAGGCCCAATGCTACAACTGTGCTGGTGAGTGTGAGGTGGCAGCACAGGCGGCGACGCGCGGCACAGCGATCAGCTGATCTTTGTTATGGTAAGATGCGTGAGTGTAGGGTGGTGATTGTGGGCATAATTTCACTTCTATTCAAGTATCCGGCATGTCAGCGGTCCCATTGATGCCGGATAAGAGGGATTTTACTGTATCATTTTTTCCTTCAAACTCTACTAAGCAGTGGATATTTTTCATCACCTTTCATTCTCTTTCAGTTTCTGGCTCAAAGTTTCACTTAAACATTTCTCTAAGTCCGGATCTTAAATTTAGGGCAGGACAAAAATCATCATACATGTGGCAGCCCGGCCCACATTGTTCAGTGTAGTGGCAGACATTCCATAGCAGTGACTTTGACAGGTGAGATTAATGAAAGCAAATTTTCATAATTCGATAAGGTAAGAAATACCTCCTACAGAGTGTACACAACTTTAAGGGACCCTTGGAGGGAGGCAACCATACAAACATCTATAGGGCACATCCAGGCATCTCCCACCATAATCTCCAACTGTCCAATTGTCTCACAGAGGACAGCCAGACCCGCCTCCCCAGAACTCGATTAGTCCCTATATGGGAGGCAGCTACGGCCCCTCTCCAAAGGCTGATCACCTCTAAGCCAATGTTACACACCACATTCAGCTCACTTCTACAGCATCACCTCCACCTCCGTGCTGTAGCTCTATGGCCACTGGGGAAAAGTAACTCAAGGAATGAATAAAGAGTAGCTGCCATTGTTTCTTATAGAGCCTTATGTAGGGAAAATTATTTTATATCTATTAAGATATTGGCTATTCTTCAGTGTTTTGAAAAAGCATGCAATATTGACATTCAACATTTTTTTTTTATCTTTTTAGTAGTACAGGTAGGCAGATATTTAGAAGCAGACAGAAAGACAGATAGGGAGAAACAGAAACAGATGGAAAGACAGAAAAAATAAATTGTTAAAATAAACAGATGGACAGATCAACCATATGAAAGCACTCTTAACAAAATCTCTAAAAAAAAAATAGAGTACAAAAAAACAGGAGGAAGCAACACTGAGGAGACCCCTACAAGCCCACAACAGTCTACCAACCCTCCTCCTTCCTCTGGTCATAAAGGTTACCAGAGATATAAGCCACCATCAGGGGTACACAATGCTCAGCCACCTCACATAATGTATGTGGGCTTTCTGCATTTTCCTTGCCCTTTACACAGATTAAAGTATGACATTATACTTGACAATTTCCATGGCAGTAACCTCAGTAACCTTCTCAAACACTTCATAGTATTTACAGTAAGTTTAAAAGTAAGGCTAGTAATAATATTTTATATCAGATATAGAATCTACCAGATAGGCATTCACAGGAATAGGCCTGGTAGGCTTCTTATAATGCTGTTTTATATCTGATATAGTAAGCAGTTGGAAAGAAATTACATATAATGGCCATTAGATGAATTTCAGCTTACCTACTTGTGACAATATTTCTTTCATGGCAAAATTGAAGCTTGCACCACAAACCTCAAGTAAATATCATCCTAAAGTCTCCTTTAGGAAACAAATAAATATGGATTTGTCTTTGAAAAGGAAATTACTTTTTGCTTTGTCAGAGCTGCTCTCAGAGATGGGAAGACCAGCATGAGGGTAATGGTCACAACCAGCAGGATGTCCTTGCTTCCCCACCCTGCCCTCTCTACCTGCCCTTGCTCCTTATCTTCCCCACCTGCCAATGCTTCCCTCCCCTTGTCTCCCACCTTCACCCACACACCCAACATTAATGAGTTTTTAATACTGTGAATCTTTAAACTCTTATATATGCATATTATTATGAATATTCTTGTCTTCTTTCAACCACTCATTAGCTCCAGTATTAATGAGTTTTTAATATTATGAATCTGTGACCTTTCAGCAAATGCATACACTAAGTATCAGTGAATGTACCTATGTTTCCATTACTAAAGATCCTTTTTATAGATCATTTTGAATAATTTCCAATACAAAGCTATTTTCACATATTTTCTATTGAACAATTACATAATACAGGACCAGTTTTGAATGGGAAGCATTTGCAATAAAAGTGATATAACATTGGTTATCTATTACATAATCTTTGCTATACAAAAATAATTGCTGAAGAATAAACAGTACTGTCCCTAAATTATCTTGCTGTCCCTACAGATGACTGCCAACCAACTGCCATGTAATTACACCTCCTGACAATCTTCCATCTCCTTAATGCATCTCTTATCACACTCATCTCCCACCCCACTCCACTCCTTCTTTCCCTCCATCAATCAGTGACGGTACAGGTGCTGGCCTCCTGTCACCACCCTTTTTGCATGGCTACAAGTGTCTTCCACCCCAACCCTTTCCATTAACACACACCCTACACATCCTCCTGCACTTGCCCTCATCACCCAGCATCTCCTCACACCTACTTACTTTACTGGTACAATAACTCATACATTATTAAATGGTAATATTACATAAAAGTAGTGATGAAGAGTAACACTGCATTATAATTCAGTCAAAGCATTTTATTTTATTGTGTTATTTAACATATTTTTGGGCAAATACTTTGGCGATGAACTATGAATATGTTAACATAAGAACATAAGAAAACAAGGGAAGCAGCAAAAAATCAGGTCTGCACATGGCAGTCCATATATGAAACATTCCTAAATATTCCCACCTATCACCCTCATTCACAGCATGTTGCTTGCCTGGCCCAGAACTCACTAATTCCTTCATTCATACCTGCAGAAGCGTTGGCCTCCCATCATCATACAAATACATGGAGGTGTTAAAAGGCTACCTAACACAAGTGTGCCATATTAAGGCAGTGTGACAGTCCTACACTTCATTCTGGGAGTCAGGATGATGCAGGGAAAACAACCATGACAAGAAGGACTGAGCATGACAATTCAGGATGGTGCTGGTATCCAAAATATTGGTGACTTGTCAGTTTTGAGCACGGATTGAGCATAACACAAGTAGCACACTCCATGATTCATTGAAACACTTGCTGTATATATATATATATATATATATATATATATATATATATATATATATATATATATATATATATATATATATATATATATATATATATATATATATATATATATATATATATATATATATATATATATATATATATATATATATATATATATATATATATATGTATATATATATATATATATTGCTACTTCATTTTAAACTGAGGAGTACGACCAGTATATCATTTACCTACTAGCATCAGTCAACTCTTATAGCATTTACCTTTGCATATTTAGTATTTACCATTCCTTTTCTCTCTAATGACTAAAGGAGATTCAATGAAGACTTTTTTAAACCTGCTTCATTGCTATTTTTAAAAAAAGCTCAACAGAAAAAAGAGCTTCAGTCAGATTATCTAACAGATCTGAATTACGAGCTGACTCATTTAACTCTTTCTTACAAATAATAATGAATCTTATGGCCATAACAATTTTTGTGTGTTTAATTTCTCCCAACATCAACAGTAAACAGCTAACTCATAAGCCCACAACTCTCATCTTCATGTATGTTAATCTTCACACTAACAGTTTGCTGAGATGGAATGATTTATGCTTCCAAGGCAATTTAGTGAGCATAATCTAATCTTAGTTCCCAAGTGACTGATGTGAGTAACAAGATGAAATATCAAGACTTGCAAAGACATGATAAAGGTTATCAGGTAGCAATTTAGTTAACATGTCTAGTCCTAGTTCCCCTGTGATTTCTATGACCAAAAAGATGAAAAATTACAACTTGTGATGAGACAGTAAACACCAACAAGTAGCAATTTAGTGAACATATCTAATCTTAGTTCCTAAATAATTTATGAGTAAAAAGATTAAAAAGTAAGACAAGTAGCAATTTAGTTAACATATATATATATATATATATATATATATATATATATATATATATATATATATATATATATATATATATATATATATATATATATATATATATATATATATATATATATATATATATATATATATATATATATATATATATATATATATATATAATATTAATTTCCACATGACCCATACAAGTAAAAAAGATGAAAATTAAGGCTTATGCAAAGACAGTAACAAGAGTATGACATATTATATTCTTCAAAACCATATTGTGTTGCATCAATAAAATAGTATAATTAAGAAATAACTTCTTTCATCTATTGCATATTCAACATGAGTATGACACATTTATATTCCCCCCCAAAAAAAATAAATAAATAAATAAACAAAATATAAAAAAGACTGTAACTCACCAATAAATTAACATTAGAAAATGAATTTTTACAGAAGTGATGCCATATGATCTGTAAAAATAGCTGACTTCATCCTATAAGGGTTCACCTCATTTAGTGGCTAATTCAAGCTCTTTGTTCTGGGAGGAGTTGTGGTAAATGTGAGGGTGTGCACAAGGTCACTTTCAACAGAGGTGATCTGTATGGCTGACACAACCCTCAAGAGCTTGGAGAGTTTCACCTTTAAGACAGCCAGTTATACACCTCTTTCTTGTCTTAGGGTTCCAACACAGTAACTTTGCCAAATCATGAAAAAAATGTACTGAAAAAAAAAAAAAAAAAAAAAAAAAAAAAAAAAAATGCAACTAATCTGCATGTTTAGGACAGCAAGGAGCTATCTGGTGTCCACACCACCACAGCACTCAATCCTTACCTACACACACACACACACACACACACACACACACATAAAACTTTACTAGTCTGAAATAAGAGACAAATATATACAATACATAAACTCTTCAATTTTCCATTAGATTTATAAAGTACAGTATCTGATATGGTGCAATTTGCTGGAGAAATAAGAGAGAGAGAGAGAGAGAGAGAGAGAGAGAGAGAGAGAGAGAGAGAGAGAGAGAGAGAGAGAGAGAGAGAGAGAGAGAGAGAGAGAGAGAGAGAGAGAGAGAGAGGTGGGGGGGAGTTGGCAGACTACTGAGAGACAGAGGCAAGCAGACAGGAGGATGAAAGTAGAAAGATGCAAGACAACACAAGTGAGCATGGGACCAAGAAGACTGGTGGTGGTAAAAGTCCCTGAGTCTAGGCAGCTGAGAGTCCTGCTGGGAGCCTGATGTCCCTCCCTTGGCCCACTCATCAAGACACACGCACACACACTCACACACACACACACACACACACACACACACACACACACACACACACACACACACACACACAAAGTACCAAAGGAATGGAAGAGAGCAAATATAGTACCGTTATACAAAGGAGGTAATAAAATGGAACCACTGAATTACAGACCAGTCTCACTCACGAGTATTGTAAGTAAACTCTGTGAAATAGTCATTAAAAACAGATGGGTGCAATATCTTGAACAAGAAAATATAATAACAGAAAAACAATTCGGTTTCAGGAAAGAGAGATCTTGCGTAACAAACTTACTGAGCTTTTATACAAGAGTAATAGATAAACTACAAGAGAGAGATGGTTGGGTTGATGCAGTCTATTTAGATCTGAAAAAAGCTTCTGATACAGTTCCACATAAAAGTCTCGTATGGAAACTGGAACATCGAGGAGGGCTAAAAGGAAAAATACTTAAGTGGATGAAGGATTATCTCCAAGGTAGGGAAATGAGCACAGTAATCAGAGATAATAAATCAAGTTGGTACGAAGTAACAAGCGGAGTACCACAAGGGTCTGTGTTGGCACCTATAATGTTTCAGGTCTATATAAATGATATGACTGTGGGTTTAAATAGCTACATTAACATGTTTGCAGATGATGCAAAATTGATGAAAGTAATAAAGAACCAAGAGGATTGTGAGGAACTACAGAGGGATATTGATAGAATTTATGAATGGAGTAAACGATGGAAATTAGAATTCAATATAAAAAAGTGCCATGTAATGGAGATGGGAAGAAGTAAAAGAAGACCTTCATGGGAGTATAAGATGGGAGGAATCACAATACGAAAGAGCAAAGAAGAAAAAGACTTGGGAGTAATAATTCAAGACATGCTATCACCAGAAAAACACATCAATGGAATATTTGGCTCTACATATAATTTGCTAGCAAATATCAGGGTGGCATTTAATTACCTAGACAAAGAAATGATGAAGAAAATCATAACACACATGATACGCCCCAAACTGGAATACGCAGCAGTGGTATGGTCTCCACACAAGAAGAAAGATATAAGGAAATTGGAAAGAATACAAAGAACAGCTACGAAAATGATACCTGAATTGGAAGACCTAAGTTACGAGGAAAGACTGGAAGAAATTGGATTACCAACACTGCAAGAAAGAAGGGAAAGAGGAGACCTGATAACAATGTTCAAATTAGTAAATGGCATGGAGAAGATAGACAGAGATGACCTAGTTGTAAAAGTGGAGGAAGGAGATAGACGTACAAGGGGACATATGAAGAAATTAAAGAAGAGTCATTGTTTGGGAGATATTAAGAAATACAGCTTTCCGCATCGAACGGTTGAAATATGGAATAACTTAAAAGAAGAGGTAGTTGCGGCAAAGAGTGTGCACATGTTTAAAGAAAAATTGGACAAATTCGGGTATGGAGACAGGACTAATTGAGCTTTGGCTCGGACCCTGTATTATACAACTAGGTAAATATACACACACACACACACACACACACACACACACACACACACACACACACACACACACACACACACACACACATTATTGCAAGAACGAAGGCTTCATATTTGAGAGAATCCAAGAAAAGCCGAGGATGGCGAGATGCTTGAATGATATAACAAATACAGCTTCTCACAAAGAAATGTTAATATATCTGGAGGAGTAGAGTAGAAGAGGAGATAATAATGGGGACATGAAAAAAGAATAACTATAAATACAGACACAAAAGTGACTCAAACTTTGCATATTACTGCAACTAAATAAAAAAAAATATGAATTCTTAGCAGTTATCAGGGAACATATATCATACCAAGAAGACATCACACCTTCCTGTACAATCCTACTTACTGCAGTATAAAACTTCAACTAAATGTATTCTCCTTGCCTTTCAAGATGCCACTTCAAGATGAAAAAAATACCCACCTTTCATCCACTAATTTATTTAACTATCTCTTTTAACAACAATATTACTCATTATCTTATATTTCTAGAGTTAAGTAAGCAATATGGTGTAGTAGCAATAAGCTCCCATCATGACTTGTGTGGGAATTGCTGAGTGAACTTTACCATTCCCTCCCCCACCAACGAAAAGATGGTCACATTCCTTAAGGTGGCTCCCTACTACCCGTGAGCCTCTGTGGCTATGGGTATAAAATCCAAAATCCATTAATCATAGGCCACAAAATTCTGACCACCTACTACAACCACAGTCTTTGTCTCCCTGGTGACTACCTTCCTTCCCCTACAACCTTCTCTCATGATCAAATACTGTGCACAACATTCTTATAATATATGATGAAGCTTTCTATCCTTCAGCATGCTACCTTTTGGGGGAAAACTAATAATTCATGTGCACAACATTTTTATAATCTATGATGAAGCTCTCTGTCCTTCAGCCTTTTTAGTGAAGATTTTACTTATTCATTACACACAAGTTAAAGGCCATGATGAAAAATACAAATAAGTACAGAAATACAAGGCACAAATTTAAGAATGCAAGACAAGAATGCATAGGAAATGCACATAATTGAAAACTTTAAGAAGAAATTCCTTTCTTGTCAAGCCCAAGTGAAGACAGAGCAAATAGTAGAGAAAAATATTACCACCACCTTTTGCTTCTGCCATTGTCCCACCTCTTCCCAACATGACTGAAATGGCTCCAAATAATGGCTAATGTAAGGACAAAGTGACAGGTGGGAGGAGCAAGGCAGGGTCCTAATGACGCGCTGCCACACACCCACATTGCCCCCTCAGCCCAACCTTCCACACACAGCCTTATCATCATCCTTTCCTCAACACATCCATTGTCTTTCGCATCCCAGAGTAGGCTACACTGAGAGCTTAACCTATGTACCCTGTGTCTGTCAGAAATGGAAAGATAATAGTGGCCAGACACACTCTCTTTCCACAGTCTTACCATCATCCTTTCCTCAACGTAATGTCCTCAAACATAATGTCCTCTGTAATTACGCCCAATCACAAAGAGCGGTTTTATATGCACTTTTTTTCTTCTTTTACTAACATTTTTTTTTTTTTTTATGTAGGAAGGATACTGGCCAAGGGCAACAAAAATCTAATAAAAAAATGCCCACTGAAATGCCAGTCCCATAAAAGGGTCAAAGCAGTGGTCAAAAATTGGTGGATAAGTGTCTTGAAACCTCCCTCTTGAAGGAATTCAAGTCGTAGGAAGGTGGAAATACAGAAGCAGGCAGGGAGTTCCAGAGTTTACCAGAGAAAGGGATGAATGACTGAGAATACTGGTTAACTCTTGCGTTAGAGAGGTGGACAGAATAGGGGTGAGAGAAAGAAGAAAGTCTTGTGCAGCGAGACCGCGGAAGGAGGGGAGGCATGCAGTTAGCAAGATCAAAAGAGCAGTAAGCATGAAAATAGCGGTAGAAGACAGCTAGATATGCAACATTGCGGCGGTAAGAGAGAGGCTGAAGACAGTCAGTTAGAGGAGAGGGGTTGATGAGACGAAAAGCTTTTGATTCCACCCTGTCTAGAAGAGCAGTATGAGTGGAACCCCCCCAGACATGTGAAGCATATTCCATACATGGATGGATAAGGCCCTTGTACAGAGTTAGCAGCTGAGGGGGTGAGAAAAACTGGCGGAGACGTCTCAGAACACCTAACTTCATAGAAGCTGTTTTAGCTAGAGATGAGATGTGAAGTTTCCAGTTCAGATTATAAGTAAAGGACAGACCGAGGATGTTCAGTGTAGAAGAGGGGGACAGTTGAGTGTCATTGAAGAAGAGGGGATAGTTGTCTGGAAGGTTGTGTCGAGTTGATAGATGGAAGAATTGAGTTTTTGAGGCATTGAACAATACCAAGTTTGCTCTGCCCCAATCAGAAATTTTAGAAAGATCAGAAGTCAGGCGTTCTGTGGCTTCCCTGCGTGATATGTTTACCTCCTGAAAGGTTGGACGTCTATGAAAAGACTTGGAAAAGTGCAGGGTGGTATCATCAGCGTAGGAGTGGATAGGACAAGAAGTTTGGTTTAGAAGATCATTAATGAATAATAAGAAGAGAGTGAGTGACAGGACAGAACCCTGAGGAACACCACTGTTAATAGATTTAGGAGAAGAACAGTGACCATCTACCACAGCAGCAATAGAACGGTCAAAAAGAAAACTTGAGATGAAGTTACAGAGAGAAGGATAGAAACCGTAAGAGGGTAGTTTGGAAATCAAAGCTTTGTGCCAGACTCTATCAAAGGCTTTTGATATGTCCAAGGCAACAGCAAAAGTTTCACCAAAATCTCTAAAAGAGGATGACCAAGACTCAGTAAGGAAAGCTAGAAGATCACCAGTAGAGCGGCCTTGACGGAACCCATACTGGCAATCAGATAGAAGGTTGTGAAGTGATAGATGTTTAAGAATCTTCCTGTTGAGGATAGATTCAAAAACTTTAGATAAGCAGGAAATTAAAGCAATAGGATGGTAGTTTGAGGGATTAGAGCGGTCACCCTTTTTAGGAACAGGTTGAATGTAGGCAAACTTCCAGCAAGAAGGAAAGGTAGATGTTGACAGACAGAGCTGAAAGAGTTTGACTAGGCAAGGTGCAAGCATGGAGGCACAGTTTCGGAGAACAATAGGAGGGACCCCATCAGGTCCATAAGCCTTCCGAGGGTTTAGGCCAGCGAGGGCATGGAAAACATCATTGCGAAGAATTTTAATAGGTAGCATGAAGTAGTCAGAGGGTGGAGGAGAGGGAGGAACAAGCCCAGAATCGTCCAAGGTAGAGTTTTTAGCAAAGGTTTGAGCAAAGAGTTCAGCTTTAGAAATAGATGTGATAGCAGTGGTGCCATCTGGCTGAAGTAGAGGAGGGAAAGAAGAAGAAGCAAAGTTATTGGAGATATTTTTGGCTAGATGCCAGAAATCACGAGGGGAGTTAGATCTTGAAAGGTTTTGACATTTTCTGTTAATGAAGGAGTTTTTGGCTAGTTGGAGAACAGACTTGGCATGGTTCCGGGCAGAAATATAAAGTGCATGAGATTCTGGTGATGGAAGGCTTAAGTACCTTTTGTGGGCCACCTCTCTATCATGTATAGCACGAGAACAAGCTGTGTTAAACCAAGGTTTAGAAGGTTTAGGACGAGAAAAAGAGTGAGGAATGTACGCCTCCATGCCAGACACTATCACCTCTGTTATGCGCTCAGCACACAAAGACGGGTCTCTGACACGGAAGCAGTAGTCATTCCAAGGAAAATCAGCAAAATACCTCCTCAGGTCCCCCCAACTAGCAGAGGCAAAACGCCAGAGGCACCTTCGCTTAGGGGGATCCTGAGGAGGGATTGGAGTGATAGGACAAGATAAAGATATGAGATTGTGATCGGAGGAGCCCAACGGAGAAGAAAGGGTGACAGCATAAGCAGAAGGATTAGAGGTCAGGAAAAGGTCAAGAATGTTGGACGTATCTCCAAGACGGTCAGGAATACGAGTAGGGTGTTGCACCAATTGCTCTAGGTCATGAAGGATAGCAAAGTTGTAGGCTAGTTCACCAGGATGGTCAGTGAAGGGAGAGGAAAGCCAAAGCTGGTGGTGAACATTGAAGTCTCCAAGAATGGAGATCTCTGCAAAAGGGAAGAGGGTCAGAATGTGCTCCACTTTGGAAGTTAAGTAGTCAAAGAATTTCTTATAGTCAGAGGAGTTAGGAGAGAGGTATACAGCACAGATAAATTTAGTATGAGAGTGGTTCTGTAGTCGTAGCCAGATGGTGGAAAACTTGGAAGATTCAAGAGCGTGGGCACGAGAGCAGGTTAAGTCATTGCGCACATAAACGCAGCATCCAGCTTTGGATCGAAAATGAGGATAGAGAAAGTAGGAGGGAACAGAAAAGGGGCTACTGTCAGTTGCCTCAGACACCTGAGTTTCAGTGAGGAAAAGAAGATGAGGTTTAGAAGAGGAGAGGTGGTGTTATACAGATTGAAAATTAGATCTTAGACCGCGAATGTTGCAGAAGTTAATGAAGAAAAAGTTGAAGGGGGTGTCAAGACACTTGGGGTCGTCGACAGAAAGGCAGTCCGACCTGGGGACATTTATGGACCCCTCCCCAGATGGGGACTCCGAGGCTGGTGTAGGAGTTGCCATGATTTTAAAATTTTTGAGTGAAGGGTGTGTGTGTTATTAGGTGCTTGTAGTTTTGTGTGGAGGAAGAGAGTTGTCTTTAGAGGGCAGGCTGTGACTGCCCCCTTGTGTTGTGAGACACAAAGGGAAACGTTCAGTGAGGTCACAGCTGGGTTTAATGATAAGTTCACAGCACCCCCTGAACAGTGCTTTAGACCTCACTGGAAGTAATTATCGTTTCGGCAGGTGTCTACTGCCTCCTCCTGGCAGGTTACCAAGGATGACTTAGTGGTGGGGCATATGAGGCAAATGCAATGCTGCTAGAGTGAAGTACAATACTGTTTCCTTATGAGATAACACTGTGCATGAAATTTCATATAATTTTCAAATCAGTACAGTCCCCTCCACTTCCATGTTCATCACTTAGCACTGCCAATGTTGTGAACCACCTGCTTTCACTCATACCTCAGACAAATCTCATCAATCCCTCCATCACCCTCCCTCTTACTCATAACGAGTGGAACGTGTCTTAGATGTAAGTCGAATCAGGTGCAGTGGTTCACAGCAGACAATTCACACACAGGCAATGCTAAGTGATGAACATGGAAGTAGAGGGAACTGTACTTCAAGCTGGCTGAAGTTCTGGCTATTTCACATTCATATAATATATATGGAGATAACTAGTAATCATAAGGCAAAGTGTGCCATCATAATGAAGCAGCAACCTAATTGTGCACTGCTGTGCTAAACCCAATCATGTCATCTGCTCATTTCCATTAGTTATAGTCAAGATTTCCTTCTGTGGTAGGAAGACACATAAAGCAGCAAACTCATTGTGCATTGTTGTGCAAAACCCAATCATGTCATCTGCTCATTTCTGTTGGTTATAGTCAAGATTCCCTTCTGTGGCAGGAAGATACAGCCTCACTGTACACTTTACAGCTACCTTGAAAAAAATACTGCTTCTTTTAGAAAAGGTAACTGAGAGGGGTGCAGTGAAAGGAGAGGGAATTTCTGTTCAGTATTTTTGTTTCTACAATAAGACAAGGCATGTTGTATGTGTCTTGACCTGGCTACCCTCTTCAAGGAGGATGCCAACCAGGTGGGAAGATATAGGTGATTAAGACCGTATGAAGTAGCCTGTTTTAAGCAGCTTAGGTTTGTAAGTTGCTGTGGATGGAAGAATATGTGCATGAATGAAAATTAGAATGAATGATGCAAGAAAGGTGTGGGGAAGACTGAAAACTGTATATATATGGATGTATTTTACCTCCAATAAATGCAAAGAAAACTTTTAGGATGGGGTATTAGTGGTGACTATATTTAATGAAACTGAAACATGAAACTCGGAAACCAAGGAGAGAGGGAAAATGAATGTCATTGAGATGAGATATCTGAAGAGTATGTCTGGAGTAACACATAAGGATTGAATAATGAGTCAGTTGTGAACAATGAAATGTGAAGGATAACTGATGTGGAAAGAGAATAGGCTGACTGAGTAGAGCAGAAAGTGTAATGACAATAACATGCCTTCCCTTTGGAGCATCAGAAAAACACTTGAAAAATATATCTGAAGGTGGGACAAATATTTCTACCATGAGGTATAAAGTGCAGTGCCTTGGACATCAGGACCATAAGCAATTCCAGTCCCAAACAATCTGAGGGGCTTTATACCTCCTATCACTAATGGTTTGGGCATGCTGAGAGGAAGAACAGGGCTAAGTGGTGAGGATGTGTGAGGTGTAAGGCTGAGAAGAGAACCAGAAATGAAATGGACAGATGGTGTGAAGAGCATCATATGTAAGAGGGATATCTGTGAAACAAAGAAGAGGTCATGTTTATTAGTGATGAATGGAGAACTGTCATGAATGCACAAACAGATGCTGCATTAAGGATCAGATCAAGAGAAGGATCTTTTCACCACATATCACTCCAGAATGTTACACTCAGACTATGGATATGAAGCCACTGAAAGTGGATACTTTCTTTAATGTCTCCCATACAGAGGCTACAGCTCTCCTTACAACAAAGAAGAATCAAATGTCTCCAGCAGTTCACCATGAGAAAGCAAAGAAGAGAATGAGGAAGTAGATTTTAATGTAGTGATGGAAGGAGTACCAGACTTGAAATTGGCTCATTCTATCAGGAGTAAGGAACAAGCCAGGAGCAGCCAATTTCAGCATCAAACCAAGCCAATCCTCCCTTTCCAAAATACTAAGTTAAGATCAACCTTGTCATCTGCATCTGCCAAGCAGCACAGACTTCACTCTTTCTGCAGGACTCTGAATCATGAATCATTAATGAAAGCAAGAGAGAGAGAGAGAGAGAGAGAGAGAGAGAGAGAGAGAGAGAGAGAGAGAGAGAGAGAGAGAGAGAGAGAGAGAGAGAGAGAGAGAGAGAGAGAGAGAGAGAGAGAGAGAGAGAGAGAGAGAGAGAGAGAGAGAGAGAGAGAGAGAGAGAGAGAGAGAGAGAGTTAGCTAGCTTATGCCTTGATCCAAACCTTCAACACCAAGATATCCAAGAGTATGGAGCATTACCAATATCTTCAGCAGATTGTCAATGTGCCTGAGACACTAGAAGAGGTATTTATGAAGAAATCTAAGCATTAATAGGTGAACTGACATTCCACGAGACCATACCATACTCATTCTGATTAAAAGACCCTGCAACTGTGCATCACAGACATAAACAGGCATTCATGAGCATACATTTGAGGTCAAGGTAAAATTGGGAGCACAAGTTATAGCTGCACATGACCTCATCTCCGTGTACACCACTGAAACTGAGATGGATTATATCCCTTACCCAAGGGCACAGAGGTAAGGGATATTCAATTTTCCATAGTTTACCTTCCCCATGCTTCCCCAGGTAGTCTTTACCAACCAATCCAAAGGATGACAAATGGGTGAACTATGCATCAACTGCCCCAGCCCAGATTCAAATCAGGGCCCACAGATTCGTAGTCAAGTACACGACCCACTTTATCATGGAGGCACAGTGTCAGCTAATATATGAATAGCTACACAATGAATGCATCCTTTTTTTTTCTCTCTCTAAGATGGTAAAACTTCAGTCAACATGAGATGCTACTGTTGCAGAAATGGCCAGGTCTTTATAACTGGCCAATTGTGAGCATTTACTTAGCTAAGACAATATTAAATTGTTAGATAGTACATCATATTCTTGTCTCTCTACATAAAAGAACATTAGTCAGCTTAAGGCACCACTATCACAGAAATGGCAACCTCTTAAAAATAAATGAAAGAATGCACACTAGTTTTCACCAATGCTAATTAAGTATTGATGACTAAAGCTAATGATCCCCAAAGCTTACCTGTCTCAGAGTCCACAGTAAAGCCCAGTTGTAGCCAGAGGTTGTCCTCGGGTGTCTCATCAATGGTGGTGTCACTCTTGGGCTGAAAATATTAAATAATCTTAGTGAAACAGAACACAATGAAACAGAATAAAATACCTAATCTGCAATCCATACATTGCAAATTTTGTTTGAGTATTGTGAGTCTCACAAATTTGACAGGACATATGAAAATAAGTAAAACAGAACACAGTAAGACAGAATAGAATGCCTGATCTCTAATCCATAGATTAAATAAATAAAACAACAGAGTAAGACAGAACAGAATGCCTGATCTCCAATCCACAGATTATATAAGTAAAACAGAACACAGTAAGACAGAACAGAATGCCTCCAATCTCCAATCTCCAATCCAGAGATTAGAGGTTTTGTTTAAGTATTGCAAGTTTTGTGAATTTGTGGATGATATAAAAATATTAAACAATCTCAGTAAAACAAAACAAAAAATACCAAAGTATTCACACTATACAAGTGTTGTCTGAACATTGCAAGGTTAATGAATTTGACAGGAAGGAATGAAGGACATGAAAATATTAAACAACCTCAGTCAAATAACACAATTAAATAAAATAAATTACCTGATCTCTAATAAAGCCAATAAAAAGGTTTGTTAATGGATGAATGACATGAAAATATTAAACATCCTCAGTAAAATAACACAATTAAACAATAAATGACCTAATTTCTAATAAGCCCAATAAAAAGTTTAGTTTGAGCAATGCAAGTCTCATGCATTAGAAAGGAGGGACTGTAGAACATAAGATGGAGAGAATGATATAGGGAAAATAATGAAATAAGCTCAAGGAAGGCCTTATAGTGGCATAAGTGAAACACCTTTCTTAGCTCTTGGGTTCTGAGTCACTAACTCTGGCAAGTGCCGCAATTCTGCCCCCTTTATGTGCCCTCCGTCATATTCATACGGGTACCTACAGTCAATAATTCTGTAGGAGGCAAGTTTATCATTGTACTTGCCCTCAATAACATCAGCTAGAGTATGAACATTTATAGACTGAAGGTCTGGGTGTTTCCCAATCTCAAGGATAGGAAGCAACAGAGCCTTGGAGAAGTCACCAGTGAGATTCTCTTCACGTTTATAACTTTTGTTTAAAGCCTTCATTATAGAGACATGAGTTTCCGAGTGGCAACAATTCATCTCTGGGTCAGAGGATGACCTGAGTGGATCCAGTTTCCTGAGTTTGGTCTCCACAGTACTGGCACCCATTTCTGAATGTGATCGTTCTATGGGATAAATGTGCCCACAGTTGGAACCATGGTTGTCTGGCGATAAGCTGATTGAAAATTCAGTTGAGTCAAAGAGGCTGGACCGAGGCGTGTCACAAGTACTGGAGGAGAGTGAGAGTCATCGGCATGGAATGCCAGAGAGGGTGGTGTAGTGTGGGGACACAGCCAGGTTAGACTTGGGTGAGAAGTTATCATCACTGAACTGAAATGACTTACACTCCCTTCCCTGCAGCACATTGTCATACAAGTCTTGGGCATTCATGGTAGTAGTGTTTCTTCTTTGCTTGTGCAGCTGTGCTTCTTTACCTAATCAGGTGTTCAGATCCAGTAATTCACTTCTGTCCGAGTTCTGCAAGTTCTTGCTGTACATTCTTGTCCCTTGAAAGCAACATTGCAATTAAAACTAACATAACAAAAGTAACAAAACATATTTGTACAAGAGTTGAATAAAATCATGATTTAAAACAAATAAAATAAAAAATCTATTTACTTGATTTACATCAGATTTTTTATATAAAGCAAAGCAAAGTTTTCTAAGGAGATTGTTGTTTCATTTTGAGCTGCCTGATCCAGCCCAGCTCAACTATAACACTCTTCAAACACTAATATCTCTTCAACAACATAGCCGATTGTAACAAAATTTGCACCATATGACAACACAACTCTATCAATTTTATATGATATAGCTTTCATCTCTTCTATTGGCTGAAGTCAAAGGGTAACTTGTAAAAAGTAGAAGTGTGTCAAAATTGGGATTTTGTAAACCAAACTTCAGTTTTTGCAGGTTTTCATCAACTTTTGTTTGTCTCAACAAAAGTGGACACCAATAAACACAAAATGAAATTTCCTATCCAACAGTACATAGCACAACCATTCGACTCTTGCAATGTTTTTTGCTAGAGTGATCTGAATATTAGTCAAGTGCACAATCTGCAGGGTGCTTCCACTGTTTCATTACTGACAGCTTCGCTCGTCAATCGCCTTCCAGGCACTTTACTGGTTTAACCCTTATAGGGTGGATGGTGTCTATAGTTGATGCAATGTAGAGGCAGGTGGCTTCTATAGTTGACCTATAATTTCAAATTTCAAATTTTCCAAAGTTCACGGTGGCAGAAGATTGAAGAGGAAGAATTGATAAGTGTGATGCTATTACATGTTAAGTAGTTGGTCAAAGCAGAGTTGAGAAATTGATGGAACATGACCTATTTTCACTGAATTGTGAAAACCAGCCCAGGTTGGAGGGGTGTCCATGAGGAATGTTCCTGTCCTTTAGGGGTTTAGGGGTTGTTCCAGTAACTATTTGTTTCAGTCTTATGAGGCCATTTTCTTGTATCAAACTTGGCCAGTGTTAAATGAAACTGTACTTTAATATACATTACCCAAGAGGAGTTTTTCACATAAAAATCATAGCTTAATCAGATCTGTTAGGTTAAAGTAACTATACATAAATACAAAGAAAAAGAAGTGGAACTCCAATCAAACATAAAAGTACAGTAAAAAAAAAAAAAAAAAAAAAAAAAAAAAAAAAAAAAAAAAATATATATATATATATATATATATATATATATATATATATATATATATATATATATATATATATATCATTAGATATTTGACCCAATGTAACATTTCAATAATTTTGAGTACAGTATATTTAATTTTGATTTAAATAATTATTTTTTACTATAATTTAAATAAACTTAAATAATTTGACTTAAATCAAACCTACCCTGTCATGCACGTCAAAACAAATTTTTCCTGCCATCACCTAAGTGAATAATGTAGTTATTGTCAGTAACAGCCCCCCAAAAATAAGAGGAGATGCAGGACCAAGGAAATATGTATATACAAGGTGCCCTAATCACATCCTAGCTTAGCTTCCTCTTGTCCCTTCTGCTCCCCTCCCTTGCCTTACCCTCCCACCTCTGTCCTCCCATGCTGTGTGATCAATCAGGCTAACAAACTCCACCCATGCAATACAATGGTGCATAAGTGGACACAATGCCACTCAAAGGATGGACTCATAAATCTCATGAAGTATAATGACAGGTTTAGTGAAATTTCATGTACTACAGGGAGTGTGTCAGTGCACTGAGCTGTTCATCTGCATTCACCTGTCACACCACGAACCACACAACAGTCACACCACACCACACACCACACAACCTGTCACACCACGACGTACCACACCCCACAATACCTCAGCCACACCAAACCTGAAGCAAGTCTAGGCCTCACCACACCACACGCCACACTACACATAAACCCACAACACCTTAGTCACACCACACCACACTTACACCAGATCTCGGCCCCACTATACCTCAGTACACCACCACACCACACACCACCACGACAAGCACACATCAAACAACACCTGACCACAGCACACCACGGAGGACACCACACTTCGCTTCAACCAAGCCACGTCAGTCTCAGTAATCCTACGCTGCAGACTCATTCCTCACTCAGCTTTACCCAAGCTACTTAACAAGATGACCAACATGACGCACTGACACACGAAAATCAAAGTATATAAGAGTCGTATAACACTAATCATCTCTGGTTATGACGAGAGAACGGCCGCGTGGATCAACTCTGTCCTCTCATAACATTAGCAAGTGTTCCCGAAATATTTCCTGTCAAGGGATACTTATCAAAACTATCAAGCGCTTATCTATCATTGTGGTAATCTACGACAACAGCTCATTGAAACTTAGAAAGATTAATTATATCACCGGCAGCAGCTCCTTCCCACATCTCTTTTTGGCCAATAATCAGTTTTCTTTCATCCTCCCTAACTGACTGGCGATCAGTTTAAGGCCCCGAGCACACTAGCGACTTTGTAGAGCCACAAGTGGCTGCGTTTTGTGGCGGGGATATTTTCTCCCATAGGTTCCCATTGTTTTCAAGCTTTGTCGATCACACTTGTGTCTGTGGCTCGCGACTGTGGCAAGCTGTCGCTCGTCCCCGCCACAAACAGCGCATTTTGTGGCGGCGTTTTGTGGCTGGCTGAGAGCACACTAGCGACCTCTGGCGACCACATGTGGCTGCTAATCAGTGATGCAGGAAACTTCGTAGAAGTGAGGTGTGGCGACCAAATGTGGCCGGGTATTCAAAACATAACCACATGTGGTCGTCACATGTGGTCGCAACTTGTGGCTCTAAAAAGTGGCTAGTGTGCTCTGGCCCGCCACTTTGCGCGGCCACTTGTGGCGCCACAGAGTGGCTAGTGTGCTCGGGGCCTAAGTCTTATCTACCATAACTACGACCTACGACAACAGCAAGCTTATTAAAACATGAAAAATAAAAATAAAAATAAAAATAAAAATAAGCAGCTACAGCTCTTACCCGTCCTCTCATTCTCTCTGTGGCAAAGAAAGTTTGACGTTCTCCAAACGTCTTTCATTGAATATTTAAAAACAATATACCCATGGGATCAGTAAAAAACTATCCACCTCCTACTATATTGACGAATATGTAAAAAAAATTAAATACATAATGTGATGAGTTAATAATAAGGGCCTAAAGCTTCAATAGAACAAAGTCAAATGAACGATTAAATTTAAATTATGAAGTGACTCAATCCTTATGTGTTTCATATCTTTAAGTAATGGTTCAAAACTATGAATTATAGTTCTTTTTTTGAGACTGGAATTAATCCATCACTATTTTTTTTTTCTCTCTCTCTCTCTCTCTCTCTCTCTCTCTCTCTCTCTCTCTCTCTCTCTCTCTCTCTCTCTCTCTCTAAGTATTCAGGCCAACATCGTAGATAATTCTAAATGAACTAACAAATAAATAAACCATTATAACCATACCAGGCTGTGACTACCCCCTTGTGTTGTGAGACACAAAGGGAAACGTTCAGTGAGGTCACAGCTGGGTTTAATGATAAGTTCACAGCACCCCCTGAACAGTGCTTTAGACCTCACTGGGAGTAATTATCGTTTCGGCAGGTGTCTACTGCCTCCTCCTCCATATATATATATATATATATATATATATATATATATATATATATATATATATATATATATATATATATATATATATATATATATATATATATATATATATATATATATATGGAGGAGGAGGCAGTAGACACCTGCCGAAACGATAATTACTCCCAGTGAGGTCTAAAGCACTGTTCAGGGGGTGCTGTGAACTTATCATTAAACCCAGCTGTGACCTCACTGAACGTTTCCCTTTGTGTCTCACAACACAAGGGGGTAGTCACAGCCTGCCCTCTAAAGACAACTCTCTTCCTCCACACAAAACTACAAGCACCTAATAACACACACACCCTTCACTCAAAAAATTTTAAAATCATGGCGACTCCTACACCAGCCTCGGAGTCCCCATCTGGGGAGGGGACCATAAATGTCCCCAGGTCGGACTGCCTTTCCTCCGGACTGACTTTGCTATCCTCCATGACCTAGAGCAATTGGTGCAATACCCTACTCGTATTCCTGACCGTCTTGGAGATACGCCCAACATTCTTGACCTTTTCCTGACCTCTAATCCTTCTGCTTATGCTGTCACCCTTTCTTCTCCATTGGGCTCCTCCGATCACAATCTCATATCTTTATCTTGTCCTATCACTCCAATCCCTCCTCAGGATCCTCCTAAGCGAAGGTGCCTCTGGCGTTTTGCCTCTGCTAGTTGGGGGGACCTGAGGCGGTATTTTGCTGATTTTCCTTGGAATGACTACTGCTTCCGTGTCAGAAACCCGTCTTTGTGTGCTGAGCGCATAACAGAGGTGATAGTGTCTGGCATGGAGGCGTACATTCCTCACTCTTTTTCTCGTCCTAAACCTTCTAAACCTTGGTTTAACACAGCTTGTTCTCGTGCTATACATGATAGAGAGGTGGCCCACAAAAGGTACTTAAGCCTTCCTTCACCAGAATCTCATGCACTTTATATTTCTGCCCGGAACCATGCCAAGTCTGTTCTCCAACTAGCCAAAAACTCCTTCATTAACAGAAAATGTCAAAACCTTTCAAGATCTAACTCCCTTCGTGATTTCTGGCATCTAGCCAAAAATATTTCCAATAACTTTACTTCTTCTTCTTTCCCTCCTCTACTTCAACCAGATGGCACCACTGCTATCACATCTATTTCTAAAGCTGAACTCTTTGCTCAAACCTTTGCTAAAAACTCTACCTTGGACGATTCTGGGCTTGTTCCTCCCTCTCCTCCACCCTCTGACTACTTCATGCCTCGTATTAAAATTCTTCGTAATGATGTTTTCCATGCCCTCGCTGGCCTAAACCCTCAGAAGGCTTATGGACCTGATGGGGTCCCTCCTATTGTTCTCCGAAACTGTGCCTCCGTGCTTGCACCTTGCCTAGTCAAACTCTATCAGCTCTGTCTGTCAACATCTACCTTTCCTTCTTGCTGGAAGTTTGCCTACATTCAACCTGTTCCTAAAAAGGGTGACCGCTCTAATCCCTCAAACTACCGTCCTATTGCTTTAATTTCCTGCTTATCTAAAGTTTTTGAATCTATCCTCAACAGGAAGATTCTTAAACATCTATCACTTCACAACCTTCTATCTGATCGCCAGTATGGGTTCCGTCAAGGCCGCTCTACTGGTGATCTTCTGGCTTTCCTTACTGAGTCTTGGTCATCCTCTTTTAGAGACTTTGGTGAAACTTTTGCTGTTGCCTTGGACATATCAAAAGCCTTTGATAGAGTCTGGCACAAAGCTTTGATTTCCAAACTACCCTCCTACGGTTTCTATCCTTCTCTCTGTAACTTCATCTCAAGTTTCCTTTCTGACCGTTCTATTGCTGCTGTGGTAGACGGTCACTGTTCTTCTCCTAAATCTATTAACAGTGGTGTTCCTCAGGGTTCTGTCCTGTCACCCACTCTCTTCTTATTATTCATTAATGATCTTCTAAACCAAACTTCTTGTCCTATCCACTCCTATGCTGATGATACCACCCTGCACTTTTCCACGTCTTTTCATAGACGTCCAACCCTTCAGGAGGTAAACATATCACGCAGGGAAGCCACAGAACGCCTGACTTCTGATCTTTCTAAAATTTCTGATTGGGGCAGAGCAAACTTGGTATTGTTCAATGCCTCAAAAACTCAATTCCTCCATCTATCAACTCGACACAACCTTCCAGACAACTATCCCCTCTTCTTCAATGACACTCAACTGTCCCCCTCTTCTACACTGAACATCCTCGGTCTGTCCTTTACTTATAATCTGAACTGGAAACTTCACATCTCATCTCTAGCTAAAACAGCTTCTATGAAGTTAGGTGTTCTGAGACGTCTCCGCCAGTTTTTCTCACCCCCCCAGCTACTAACTCTGTACAAGGGCCTTATCCGTCCATGTATGGAGTATGCTTCACATGTCTGGGGGTGTTCCACTCATACTGCTGTTGTAGACAGGGTGGAATCAAAAGCTTTTCGTCTCATCAACTCCTCTCCTCTAACTGACTGTCTTCAGCCTCTCTCTCACCGCCGCAATGTTGCATCTCTTGCTGTCTTCTACCGCTATTTTCATGCTAACTGCTCTTCTGATCTTGCTAACTGCATGCCTCCCCTCCTTCCGCGGCCTCGCTGCACAAGACTTTCTTCTTTCTCTCACTCCTATTCTGTCCACCTCTCTAACGCAAGAGTTAACCAGTATTCTCAATCATTCATCCCTTTCTCTGGTAAACTCTGGAACTCCTTGTCTGCTTCTGTATTTCCACCTTCCTATGACTTGAATTCCTTCAAGAGGGAGGTTTCAAGACACTTATCCACCAATTTTTGACCACTGCTTTGACCCTTTTAGGGACTGGCATTTCAGTGGGCATTTTTTTTATTAGATTTTTGTTGCCCTTGGCCAGTATCCTTCCTACATAAAAAAAAAAAAAAAAAAAAAAAAAAAAAAAAAAATATATATATATATATATATATATATATATATATATATATATATATATATATATATATATATATATATATATATATATATATATATATATATATATATCAACAAGTATAACAAATTAAAACCACTTGTTTTTCAGCCAAACCTATAAGGCAGAAAACTGTACCAGGAACACGTTTATAAAGAATAAACTCTTACCAGAACACATTTTGAAGGAATAAAATCGTACCCCAGAACCAGACGCCAGCGGAGGAACAACATTATAAAATATACACCTCAGTTTGCCTTCGTAAGCTATTGCCGGAGCGCGAGTTTGTTTTCAAGTGTTGTACACAAAGTCACTGACCCAGATAGTTGAGAGCTGGGGGAGTTTTAACTAGAAGCAAACATCACACACACACACACACACACACTCCCTCCCTTAGTACCTATCCTGCCAGCCCACGATAAAACAGTATATCAAAACAACACACACACACACACACACACACACACACACACACTGAAAACATACTCGTACTCTGGGAAGTGAAACCAAAGCAATTTTAAGAGAGAGAGAGAGAGAGAGAGAGAGAGAGAGAGAGAGAGAGAGAGAGAGAGAGAGAGAGAGAGAGAGAGAGAGAGAGAGAGAGAGAGAGATCTGCCCTGCGTCACACACACACACACACACACACACACATTCAGTTGGATAGTTTTATTTTCCTATATTGAGTAAAAGAGCTCTCTCTCTCTCTCTCTCTCTCTCTCTCTCTCTCTCTCTCTCTCTCTCTCTCTCTCTCTCTCTCTCTGTGTGTGTGTGTGTGTACGGGAAGAAGAGAGGGAAGGAAGGGAAGATGAAAGATGGTGAGTGATGAAGGAGGAATGAGGGAGAGAAGAATGATAGTAAGGAGGGAAGAAAGGAGGAAAAGGAAGAGAGAGAGAGAGAGAGAGAGAGAGAGAGAGAGAGAGAGAGAGAGAGAGAGAGAGAGAGAGAGAGAGAGAGAGAGCAGTAATAATATATGCATCAGTAATTACTCAACTAAGATACACATTCATAAAGTAAACACACACACACACACACACACACACACACACACACACACACACACACACACACACACACATACACAAACACACCTGGCATCCCCTCAGGGGACAACTAAGCCTCTACTCTCTCCTCTTGCGGCCGTATCTTCGCCCTCACATTCCCCTCACAACATTCCCGCACCGAGAGAGAGTTTCACCTCCCCTCATAGCGACACATTAGGTAAAAATTTCCTCTCATTTCCCTTTTTACATTCTCAGAAACTCTACACTCCAATGACGCCATGCTAGTTCTAATATTTCCTTTATATATATATATATATTTTTTTTTTTTTTATCCCTTCACGGTTTCCCTTCATATATATTTTCCCCACAACTATCTTACATCCATTAAAAGTTCCAAGCGCGGTGTTTTTTTTTCCCCTTCCTGGCAACATTCCGTGGTGTAATGGATCCGGCCTTTCCCTTCCAGCCCCTTCCAGCCCCTTCCAGTCCCCTTCTAGTCCCCTTCCTTTTCCCCTTCCCTTCTCTGCCTCATCCTTGTAACTCTGCATCGCCACTTCCACCAGCACCACCACCACCACCACCACCTCAATTTACCTGTTCTCATTTCGTTACATCAGTTTGCTCTTTCTTACAATGTGTAGTGGTGCTTTGTGTGTTTTATCTCATTTCAGTGTTGCTATTTGTGTTATTTTCACTTTCTTCTGTGTTATTTTATCTTTCTTCTATCTATCTATCTATCTCTCTATCTATCTATCTGTTCATTCCTTCACTGCTTTCTTGCACATCTTTCCTATTAATCATTCTGTGCAAAGTGTTCCGTTTATTTCATCCTTATTTCACGCTCCTTATTGCTTCCCTCACTCCTGCTGGTATCTTCCCCTTCAACGCACTCTTTCTCTCAGCCTCCGCTAAGCTTCTCTCTACCACCTGTTTCTTATTAATCTTACTTTTTCCTCCCACTAAGGGCGGTGCGAGGCGAGATCTGCCAAGCGGGATGCTAAGTGTAGCTGTAAAATAGCGTGCACTTACTTAGATATTGGTGTTCGCATGATTTTCCTCGTGTATACTCGTATAAAAGGAGGTATTTGGTTTAAAAGTGTGTGTGTGTGTGTGTGTGTGTGTGTGTGTGTGTGTGTGCGTTTACTTTTCCGGCGAATGAGATATAAAATTAAGTCTGACAAAATATCGTAAGAAAAGGAATTTAAATTATGAATTCAATAAATAGAGAGAGAGAGAGAGAGAGAGAGAGAGAGAGAGAGAGAGAGAGAGAGAGAGAGAGAGAGAGAGAGAGAAACACTACATGCTCCCTTCACCGCCACAACACTCAACACCACACCGCTAAACACTTCACTCACCACGACAACAGCACCGTTTCGTCTCACTCCGCCCATCACCTTCCCTATCTCCTTTCCTTCCCTCCTTCCTCCTCAGAGTGAAGAGGGGAGAAAGAAAAACCAAAAACACTCATCTCCCCTCTGAGATCTAAGACGAGAAGACCCACCATACCACAATACCTCGCCTCACTTTCCCTCTCCTTCCATCGTATTCTTAAACACTTCTGCACCGTGCCTCTACTACATTCAAAAGACTCTAGTTGATGTTACACGAGTTTCTAACAGCATTTCTACGATTCTAGTGGCAAATTAATGAGATTTCTACGTCATTAACAGCAGAAACTGGAGAAACACTCTTGAGAACCTAGCTAATCATTTCAGTGGCCTTTGAAAATAGACAAGATGAGAGAGGAAAGCGTTCAGAATAAGGACAATTTCTCTCTCTCTCTCTCTCTCTCTCTCTCTCTCTCTCTCTCTCTCTCTCTCTCTCTGCCTCCCTCCAGCTACTGCCATCCCAAGCTGCTGTGAATATTACCGCCGCCGCTAATAGTGTTCAGGGCAGACTCAAGGGATTGGATTTCCGCTTCCAGATTCCGGTTTTTTCTTGTAAGAGGAAAACGAGGGCATCTGTGGGAGGCGGCGGCGGCGGCGGTGGAGGAGGCGGAGGAGGAGGAGAAGGAATATAAATGGATGCAAAAATACTGGTAGGTGAAAAAAAAAAAAAAAAAAAAAAAAAAAAAAAAAAAAATATATATATATATATATATATATATATATATATATATATATATATATATATATATATATATATATATATATATATATATATATATATATATATATATATATATATATATATATATATATATATATATATATATATATATATATATATATATATATATATATATATATATATATATATATATATATATATATATATAAGTAAAAGAGCAAAAATAACAATAGATCTGTTGCTGAGAGATTAAATTCTGAAATGGATCTACTGATGGGAGGGATGTGGTGTCGTGCTGGCGTGGGGGGAGAGGAGACCATGGGGAAGACGAAGATAAAGGCTATAAAGACGGCTAAGAAGACGAAGACGAAGACGAAGGCTAAGAACAACAACAACAACGAAGACAACAACAACAATAACAACAAAGCAACACGAACGAGAAAAGAAAAAAACAAGAACAAGAAACAAAAAAACAAGAAAAACAAGAACAAGAATAAAAACAAGGAAGAGGAGGAGGAGGAGGAGGAGGAGGAAGAGGACGACGAGAAGGAGGAGGAGGAGGAGACGTTTATCTAGGAGCAGTGAGGAGTTGGGAAATAGTAAGGGGCGGGAGGGAGGAGAGTAGGGGGGGGGCTGGGAGAAGAGGTTACATCACACTGCCTTTCCTTGAGGTAGTGCTAACAACTGGTCAATAGAGTCAATCTGTGTTAACTCTCTCTCTCTCTCTCTCTCTCTCTCTCTCTCTCTCTCTCTCTCTCTCTCTCTCTCTCTCTCTCTCTCTACCACTACCGCCACCACCTCCTTTTCTTCTCTACTGTATTATTCAGCCTTTTTTTTCTCCCTCTTTTTCCTCTTCCTTTGCACCTTACTTTTTCTCCTCCTCCTTCTCCTCCTCCTCCTCTACCAGATGCCTTCCTGTTGGGGATGTTCCTCTCTTTCTATCACCTTTATCTCTCTCTCTCTCTCTCTCTCTCTCTCTCTCTCTCTCTCTCTCTCTCTCTCTCTCTCTCTCTCTCTCTCTCTCCTTCACAAGTTTTCAGTGATAACAGTTTCCCTCCCTCGAGATACTGAGGCGAGACATTGACACCGACAGACACACACACACACACACACACACACGCACACACACACACACACACACACACACACACACACACACACACACATACAGAAAGGACCAAATTTTTCCTTCAAGAGAGAAAACTCTACTCTAATTTCTCTCTCTCTCTCTCTCTCTCTCTCTCTCTCTCTCTCTCTCTCTCTCTCTCTCTGACACCATAATAATGTGATAATTCTACAGACGGACCGGATGTCTATCACACACATTTCCCTCACGTCTGCGTCTTAATATAGAGAGGACGTGTCGGGGGCAGACCAGAGGAGGCATTAGCATTAGAAGAGGTTGTGGTGACGGCACGTAGGTTAGCTTATGTTAGGTAGTAGTAGTAGTAGTAGTAGTAGTAGTAGGAGAAGGAACATTAATAAAGAACAAATAGCAGCTCTTCCTTTGTGTGTGTGTGTGTGTGTGTGTGTGTGTGTGTGTGTGTGTGTGTTTACGAGGCAGCCTGTGATAAATCAAACTATCTAATCTAAAGTGAGATATAGGATAGCGAAGAGGGAGGTAGAGGAGGAGGAAGAGGAGGAGGAGGAGGAGGAGGAGGAGGAGGAGGAGGAGGAGGAGGAGGAGGAGGAGGAAAAGGAGACGGAAGAAGTAGTAGTAGAAGAAGAAAATGAGTATGAATCATATTTGTTGGAAAAAGAAGATAACAACAACAACAACAACAACAACAACAACAACAACAACAACAACAACAACAGGACATCGTGCCATTACAGTCGTACCCTCAGTGCCTGGCCACACAGAGCCCCTGCAGGAGAACACACAGCGCCTGGCGAGGGAGGCTGGCTGGTGGAGCCTCCCGACTGCACACCCTTAAGCTGACACTCGCGGGGCAATGACAACACTTCTTGCCTCCTCGCCGCTACTCTCTTATCCTACCGCACCTAAGGGGGTATTCTTCCTCTCCCTGTCTCCCTCCCTCCTTGCCTGCGTGTTGTGGCTTCTCTCGTGTCCCAGAAGGCAGATATTGAGGTATTTTCATTTCTACGTTTGAGTGAGCATCTTTCATTCATGTGGCAAAAATTCATGTTATTTTCTACCTTCGTGTTCTTTTCAGCTTCTTGTGTTGTGTTGGTTTGCCAGTATTAAAAAGGTAGATTTTTTTTTGTTTTGTTTTTGAGCGACGCATATCTCATAGACAGACAATCACTGTTTAAATTTTTGTTCCTTTCTACGAGTCCATTGTCTGTTGAGAGGGATTGCCACGTGTGGGTATGACGGCTTCCTGTAGCTTCCCTTGCTTTCTTATGGTCGTATGTTGTTATCTCTAAGTATATTTTCTTGTGTTTATCCTCTACAGAATACCTTTACCTTACATTCTATTTCTGCTGTCCGTAATCTCTTTATCTCTTTAGTTTCTCGTCATACAATTACAGGATAAAAATTCCACAGTTTTGTTTCCATCTCAATTCTATCTATTTATGCAGACCTTGCCTTGCACCCTCTCTCTCTCTCTCTCTCTCTCTCTCTCTCTCTCTCTCTCTCTCTCTCTCTCTCTCTTTCGAATTAACCAACACACCATCAGACAGCTTCTTGAGACATTAGAAGTAAGGTGAAGCAAGGAATACAGCACAGGAAGAGGAGAACAGAGAGAGAAATAGAACCAGTGACTTATAACACATATTTGCTTTCAGTGTTTATTCCTTGTAACACTAGTGAGGGGTAGGGGTGGTGGTGCTGGTGGTGATGGTGGCAATAAGCGTGATGATGGTTCAATCCTCCAAGCATTAATTACAGCGGCGCGGCGATGATGTTACCAATAGCTTTTATAGCCGTGGGGAATATTAAGCTTATTAAGGGTGGTGGTGGTGGTAGAGAGAGAGAGAGAGGGGGGAGGACACGTATTCACTAGTATAACCATCCCATCATCCTCAAAGCTACATCTCACCTCTCAAAGCTCTTTATTCCACTCCCCCACACTCCTCTACCACACACATCTTTCCCTCTCATCCACTCTTCACTCACGAACCTACATCACTACCTTCCCTTCCTTAAATCTACACAAACTGCTGCCTGACACGAACACCGGAACTCGCAAACACTCTTAAGACTTTCCACAATCTAAGCTTAGTAAAACAACGCGACTGACTGACACAGGGTAAACACAAGACAGCAAAGGTGTCAGATATAAACCCAAACTAAGAGCCAACACGACAAACTTGCTCAATTTTGCCCTAGCCTTGCGTAATTCAGTACTCCCTCTAGTCTAGTCTAGTACTCTCCCTCTAGTCCCAAGACGGTGGAGGCAATTAAAAGTCCCACATCACACAAAACTCGTGAAATTCTGGAGACGAAACACTTCCAACAAGCATCCCTCGCTCCCTCATTACAAGAGGCTTAGCGGACACGAACAGATGCACAAACAGACGCACACACGCCACGGGAGACTGCACTAAAACTATTTATTAAAGTGCTCAGTACCTCGAGGCCGATTAGCTTCTAGTCCAGCGGTGGGAAAAAAATCGTGGCAAGCGTATTCATGTATTCAGAGCCAATGTAGTTAATCCCTTTCAAATATAATCCCTTGACAGAGACTCGGCGTGGATCCTGACATAAGCCCCTCGCAGCTCGCCAAATACGTTAACTCGCTACAAAAACCTTTTCTCTCCCGTCATGAAATCGAGTATCATCAACAAGGGGGATAAAAATTTCTTGGGTAAGGAGTCAAATGAATGGAGGAGGTAAGAAAAGGCAGACGACAGTGACTTCTACTATATTTTCTTCATGTATAAGAGAGAAAGACGTTATGGATGGTTTATAGATGCATTGAAAGAGGACATGCGTTGAAGAAGACCGGAAGATTATCACGGTTGTAAGTCAAGTAACCAGCAACACTCCCATTGTTCTTTGTGTTCTCCCTCAACACTACACTCTCATCTACTGACAGGCTCCTTTTAAAACATGCCGACTGATTCATCCTTAGATCATGGGGCTTAATATCAAAGGAAAACACTAAACACAGGTATATTACTATATTAAACCGTAACTGAACACCTGAACTTTGTGTGTGATGCGTCCTCTCTAAAGAAGACGTGTGGACGAACCTTAACCGAATATAGTACTCCTGCCTCCGCCTCTCCATGCTACCTTACCCTTGAAAAACTGTAAAAATATGTTGATTCAGATAGCAGAGTATTGAGTCTGGACGAGG